>NC_056741.1:1611969323-1612089323 GCF_019279795.1 Protopterus annectens
ATGGCCTGTGATTTAGGGCAAAGAATCCATATATTGTCTGTAGTGGTTGCATAAAATGATTATGTTGTATCTGAAACACCTAGATGTTACAGGAAACAGTATTAGCAACTATAATGCTACAAGAATAACCTTTTATTTAGGCAAAATGGTGAAGTACTCTATTTTCTACTGGCTGTGGGCATGTGTTGCCCTGCCAAATCTGACATCTCTACATATAGGTCCTATAAGGCTGCCACTTTTCAAAATGGCCAAAGTGGGACCTGCTCCTTAGAAATGTCAGACATACCAGGTCAGGACATACCTACAGCTGTGCATAGTACATAACTATACGTATTTGCACAAATAAAAGCTTAGTCTAGTAGCAGTCCACTTGCTTATGCTACTTCACATAACATATAGAATTGTCATATATACAATTACTGTTACATGCAACTATTAGAGAAATGTAGACTAGAATATTGTCCTGTAATCAGGACATTTGCTATGTCTTGATTTTTTTTTGCATGACACATCCGCCTAAGGAGGGACTGTCCCACGCAAAGTGGGACAGGTGTTAATCCTAAAGTCCCACCTTGGCCAATTTAAAAGGTGGCAAACCTACAATATGTATGCGCTAGCATGACCCGGCAGACGGATGTGGGTCCCAAAACACATTTACTTGTCTGCATTGCAGAGTATCAGTTCCCATGTATCAACTAGATGGGAGCAGATTGTATCAGGAGCACTCATATAATATGATTAACTCACTGGACAGGCCACCGATTCCGTACAGTCGAACACCATGCCGTCGCCTAATGGTCAGCCATACCCGATACTGTAGTCATGTAGTCTGATGTAATAGCCATCACAAGGGATCACCTCCACCCTGTGTGAGTGACACATGCAAGCACCAATGTTGGTGCATGTGCAAGTGAGGGAGCGAGTGGGTGTAAGCGTGTTTGGCTACCAGTATGCGAGTATTGCACTGGTAAAGAAATGTGGAGGCTAACCAAGTGTAAGAAGCTGTAACCAGAGATCAGCAGTGCTTAACACTACACAAACCCATGCACAACTGCTCCCAACTGCTTTAATGTGCCTTACTTCCTCCGTATCCAATGGTCTTGTTCTGCCCACAAACAAATAACCGTCCTTTGCAAGTGTTGGTTGCAACACCCTGTGCACACAGGTAATGTGAAATACCAATACACCATGGCAAATATACAGACAATAGACAGTACCACACACATACCATACAGCACAGTCATCCAACAGTATAGCAATGTACCAGTAGATATGTCCGGACCACTGGTATTTGCAGACCTGGCCTTCTTCAGTTTATATGTGTGAGCATGCCCAGTATGACCATTCCACATGTTGTTGACTGACATCTCCATCATACCTTTCATGTGTTTGAACATGCGCAGTACGTCCAACTGTATTGCATGTGTTACATTCCAGGTAGTCTGTACTGTGGTGCTGACTTCTGCATTGTACACTGACAGGTGGCATGCTGTGTCTGCAGGGTATCTATTGGTCATGTGGCATTGACTGTTGCTACATTTCTGCACAGCATGGGGGGACATCCAACTGTATCCACATTCCTATACAGCACCAGGGGGGGCACACCTGACTGTTGCTATATGTGTACGTTGGAAGGGGGGCACACCTGACACTTGTACACTTTTTCTACTACTGTACTGGTGTGTCAGGTATTCCATTTCAGTGTGTAGACCTACCTATTGTGCTGGCTAGAAGCATACCTGTGTACTCCAGATCTTAGCTTTAATTACCAACATATTAGTTTCAGACGTCCTAGCCTTCACAACCTACATCTAACTGCTTGGCCTGCTGTAGTCTGTCTGTGTGGGTCTGCGGGGGGGGGGGGGTTATCCATAGGGAATATTCAGAGGCCATAGTACAGCATTTGTCTGTGTTGGTCTACACCTGTCCAGCTGGTTGAGACTTGTGTGGGCTGTATGGACACACATGCTTCTCAGCCCATTATCCGCAGTGGGTTATGACACCCTGTGTACTACTGGCTACTGTGGTGACCCCTGTATGTGCTACATCTGTCATGGTGCCACTATGGACGTCTACTGTCTGCTGCCTTAACATTTGGCCAGTAAATTCCCTTGCATGCTCACATCCATATCATAGCTACAGGTACCAACACATTCTAATACAACTGCCAGTTGGTAGGTTGATTGACTTACCTTGAGGGTGTGCCAGACCTGAGGATGGTGCTGGAGGGCTGCCTATGTCGGATGCACATAGTGCACTTCCTATGCATGGCTGAGCACAGGTAGTGTCATGTTTGGCATCCTTTTACTGTCTGTGCGAGTCAGAGAGGGTGACATTCCCTGGGTCCCTACTGTGTCAGTGCATATGCTATGCGTTGCCTCTTTGCCAAGACCAGGTCATACTCGGCATGCCTCCTTCCGCCTACTGGGTCCGGCTCAGGTTGTTCCTCCTCTGAGTCACTCTGTGCCTGTACAGGCCTTGGCATTGGTGGGGGGCTGTGTGGCCCTGCCCCATGCTGTTCCTGCTGCAGCTGTTTCCGCAGGATCATATTGTGTAGCATAGCACATACCATAGCAATTTGGGTGCATGTAGCTGGTGAATAATGCAAGGCTCCACCGGATGTGTCCAGACACCAGAACCATGACCTGAGCATCCCAAACACACACTCTATTATATGTTTGGCCTGTGCGTGTGCCTCATTATGGAGTTGTTGTTCAGGTGTGTGTGCATTTCTGATGGGTGTCATCAGCAATGGCTCCTGTGGGTACCCAGCATCCCCCACTAGGTGAACATAGGGGATGTCCATATTGGCAAAGCTGTGGTACAGCTGCATCAGATGCCATATATCGGAATCGTCATAGCTTCCATGGCAGCCAGCATACACATTCAGTATAATGCCCTGGGCATCACATACGACCTGGCAGTTGATGGAGGGGATGCCCCTGCGGTTAATGTAGGCCCTACCCTGCTCACCGGGAGGTGCTTTGATGCATATGTGCATGCAGGCTATAGCACCCAGTACCCCAGGGTAGTCTGCCATTTGGTGGATGAAATGCATATTGCTAGTCAACACCTCACGTGTGTTGAGGAAATGTATGTGCTCATTGGCATGTGGTGACATGGCATCCAGGAAATGGTGGAATACCCTGGATGCAGACGCCTGTGAGATCCCCATGATATTCCCAGTTGTGCTTTGGGAGGTACCTGTGGCTAGTATAGCTAGGCCTACACATACCTTGGTATCAGGTGGGATGGGTTCCCCTTGGCCTGTTCGATGTGTCAGGTGTGGCTGGCACAGCTCAACAATCTGCTGTAGGAGGTCTCTGTCCACCCCATAGCGATCCACTATCTCCAGCTCATGTAGCTCCTGGTAGGTTACCCTGGGTCTGTACAGTCTTCTCTGTGTCCTCACTGAGGGTTGTTCGGCAGCATTTACATCCTCGCCACCCTCAGCCTCCTGCACATGTTGGTCTATGTTGCTTGCTGCAGCCCTTCTCATTTCGTAGGATTGTTTGCTAAAATTTCCCCACATGTATACACCGGTGGTGTAGAGTGTGGAAAAACCCCAGGGGATGGTGCTTGCTCACTTTATCATAGTGTTCTGGGTTGGGCTGGTCTGCTAGGCCTGTAATCTGCTGATTGTGATAATTATCACCTGTTTTCCCAGCTTGTTCACCTTGACTACTCTCCTACTGCTGTTGTCCCTCACAGTTGCACTAGGCAGGTATAGACACACCCATAGCTTAGGCGTGCTAAACTAGGAGCAATCCTGAGACACAGGGCTCCAATTTATGTACAGTATGCCTGACACCCCCCCATGCTTTCACCTATATTCGAGTCCTGTACCAGGCTATCTATACACATGCACTCTTGGGACCTGCATCACACCCTGGGGATAAACAGGATTCACTATTTTCTACCTCATTTGCATAGTATTGTCTTCTAATGCATAGTTACATGACCTATACTGAGCCTCCCCGAAAATAACCACTGCTTACTGCCGCACAGAGCTGCACACAACTGGTTAAAAGTGCCTTCCTATCACTGTATTAAATGTCCCTTGTTCCTCCCAGCAACAAAACCACCAGCATCTGCAAGACTCAAAACCAGGACCCTGCACACCACAGACGATGTGCTTTACCACTAAGCCATGGCAGATATACATGCATCTGAGGTTATCACATAAAGATCATCCAGCACAGGCATTCAACAGTATAGGACATGTATTCCATTATGTAGATTTATGCGTGCTATTGTCCATATACATATACATATACACACACATACGTAGATATACAATATATATCTCAACAGCAGACCACGTGACACCAAAGCATTAGACAAGAATGAAAAGGAAACCACATGCGCCTCCTGCATTATGTACTCGTGTTAATATCAAGGCAAGTGTGTTTCTGTGCATCACATGGGTTCAGACTGTATTAAGGGTAAGATTAGGGTTGCTGACATTACTCACCAGACCTACTGCCGAATGTATGTGTATGTCTTGCCAACCCAGTCTCTTGGCCGATTGTGACATTTATGGCCACTATATAGGAAAATAATTAACCATGCTCTACACATTCAGTAGCTAGCCAGTCATAGACACCAACACATAGGATATGACTGCCAAACACACACACCTGTCATGCCTTGGAATAGAGCACCTACCTGTCTATTCTATCACACTACAGCATTACGCAGTTACAGAACGTGCTACCGAGATTACTGGGACACAGCACTCCCAGAGGTGAACTTCTAGGTTGGTGACATCATCAGCATTGGCAAAGTCTGCAATAGGGATTGTATGGAGTGTGAGCAGTCTAAAAGCATTATTCCGTCCCCAGGCAGATGGACAGACTCACACAGTTGGTATGGCTGGGATTAAAACACCGACCTAACTAACTTATCACACCACAGCATTATGCAGTTACAGAACGCTCTACCAAGATTACTGGGACACAGCACTCCCAGAGGTGTACTTCTAGGTAAGTGCCATCATCAGCAATGTCAAAGTCGGTGATAGGGATTGTATGGAGTGTGAGCAGTCTAAAAGCATTACTCTGTCCCCAGGCAGATGGAAACACACACAATTGGCATGGCTGGGATTAGAACACCGACCTAACTACCTTTTCACACTACAGCATTACACAGTTACAGAATGCACTACCGAGATTACTGGGACAGAGCACTCCCAGAGGTGTACTTTTAGGTGGGTGACATCATCTGCACTGGCAAAGACGGAGATAGGGATTGTATGGAGTTTGAGCAGTCTAAAAGCATATTTCTGTCCCCAGGCAGACGGAGACAAACATACGCCAGTGGTGGGATCAGGACAACTGCCTATCTACAGACCACTATTACAATACTACATAGATACGAGCTGCACCACAGACACTACACCTTTCAAGACTGTGAAGTGGAGTATGGCCATCTGTTGACTGGACAACTACTATCGCTATACAGGGTTACAATGGCCATGCCCATACACATAGAGGCACATAACTGACACAAGGTGTCACTGGGCATGCTCACACACTTAGTAGCACACAGCCATTTGGAATGCACTATGTGTCCATCTACACAACATTATACTGGGCATGCTCAACACTTAGTAGCACAGAGCTGTTTTGTATGCACTCTGATTCTAAACACGGAAGGGCACAGTGGCCATGCTATTACAGTTAGACGTGAACAACACATTGTAATGGACTCCGTTGTCAATAGTTGTCATTGTTAGTAGGAATGCTGCACTACATATATCTGACACTGGTCTTCTACACAGTGTCTGCTGCTGTCTGTCACCTTAGATGTACCATTCTAAACCTGGCACACTACTACCACCCATGGTGATGTCCTGCCAGGAGTGGCTACTTCGCCCATATAGTGCCATTCATAGTCGAATGTCCTGAGACCAGGTTAACACCCTGACACCTAGAGGACAACTCCATTGTATGTGTATGCTAAACAGTGCTAGATGTGTATCGTTCATAATTACAGCTGCCCAATATAGATCCAACAATGGGGAATACTGACATCTGTACAGTGAGGAACACCTGGCTGAAGGCTCAGTTGTGCACAATAGCACTACCACTGTATACCTCAGATACAGACATGTGGGCCATAACACAGGTACAGACCACTCCAGGTGGTGGTGTCCCCATGTACATGAAGGTCACTCACATGTACTGACCAGTACACCCTCAAAAGGCATCACAAATGGGTCAGGTGCAGATCACAGTGTCAAAAGCCGCATTCTAGGATGGTGCCCTCAGACATCACCATGTCCTTGGACCAGCAACACACATCCATACATGTGGTAGGACATATAATAGTACAACACAATGTGACCCATGACCAGTGGACTGTACCTAGCTCTACATCAACTGTGCAGACTACCCATGTACTGACACAGTTGCATCATGTGTTATGCAATGCAATGATACCACTGTTCATAACCAGGTCTGCTGTACACATAACAGGGGCCGTGGGTCATATACAGCAGTAACAGATGACTGTTGCTGTACACCAGTAAACACCCTCATGTTTGGATATGACATACATGTACCTGCCATGGATATGTACATGCCACACACACGCAACACATATGTATATAGCATAGCTGTTGCTGTCCTTCATGCAGACAGGTGGCTACAGCAATTACACACATGCACATGGAAGGTAGGTCCATGGCTGTTGAATGCTAACAGTACAGAAGGTGTGATATCATTGTTGAATGAGTTAACATTCCCTCTGTACTGATTACCCATGACAACTATCATATCATACAACAGTCCATGTGTCATCTATGTCATCACACATGTCCACCAATTGCAATGCCTACAAACATGGAAAAATGACAGGAATGTAGGACCTACACACATGTACATGTAGTGGTGTGCGTTAAGCTACCATGCATGTGCAGTAGCTGATATTTGCAGGTGACGTGTGTCTTACTACAACATGCAGTTGCAATGCAGCCTCATCATTGCCAACTGTATATGGTGATTTACTGACAGTACAGTAAGATGTACATCAGGTATAGATGGATGTGTGGACATAACTAAGTGGTGGTCCATCTTTGCAGATGGATGTTTGCTGAGGACAGCTCACAGGTGTGTCACAAGCAGTCCTACAATAACATGTGCAAACACTAAGCTATGGTTCTGTTAATTGAAGGGGAACACATACAACCTACACAGCAGTCAGGGTGTCACTGACTGTAAATCACTTGACACCTGTAATACTTAAGACCTCCCATGAGAATATATCAGCACAATTGCCAAAGCTAGCATCAGTACACATTGTAATGCGGGCAATACTGCTGCATGTCTGTCGTACGTATTATAAGATAGCAGGTGTTTGATTCACAGTACTGTCATGTGTGTTTGCTTGTGTGTCCATATATGCCACGTATGGTGGGGAATACATCCCAATTGTTACTTACTCTCCTGTACACTGTTATAGAGATCTGTACATACTGGATTGTAGAAAGCAAGACATAGGCAGGGGTGGGGTGTGTATCACACACATGAGCTATCTGTATGTGCATGACATAGGTGCATTTATTTGTGGACTCCACAGTGTGTGTATGTGTATGTATGTATGGCTGTCTGGTCCATGGAGTGAGGATGTATGTTACCACAGTGAACAGATAGGACCCTTAACCCTTCCAGGTGATGCAATCTACTACCCTGTTGATGCCGTCGATCTTAGGCATTGCTGACTACCTGTACATGTGTATTCTCTGTGTCGCGTCATGTAGGTGCACAGTACTGCAATGGTGATTACCACATAGGCAGGGGTCCTCACCTCAACACTATCAAGTGTGTGTGTGTGTGTGTGTGTGTGTGTGTGTGTGTGTGTGTGTGTGTGTGTGTGTTACAGTGTCATTGACCCAGTGAGTGTGGGCGTGTTACTGTGTGCCTGAATACATGTCTGCAAATACCTGTGTATGTGTGTGTGTGTGTGTGTGTGTGTGTGTGTGTGTGTGTGTGTGTGTGTGTGTGTGTGTGTGTGTGTGTGTGTGTGTCTGTGGTGTGTGTGTAGTTGTGTGTTTTCATCGTGTAATGTGAATGTGTATTACTGTTACAGAGTGAGGCCTCAAGCTATCAACTGGCCTCTACTCTTGTCATCAGCTAGACTGCTATGTAAACTCCCCACCCCATGTAACTGTACCTGAGATGTCACCCGGTATGGATGTCACGTCTCTAGCTACTGTAGCTTAGTACACAGCTCCCATGCTCCTGGATCAGTAGATGTGTAGACATGTTTGGAATGCCTGCCTTTCTAACAGTGAGGCTAAAGCTACGAATAGCATGCTGGTATTGCCATACATACCTGTGAGTAGTCCACATTTCCACATGGGAAACTAACTGCAAACACTGGCACTCAATGGCACATGCAATTAGACCTGAAGAAGGGAAGCAGGACATCATGACCAACATGCTGTTACTGTTGTTACCAAGACACATACTGTGAACAGAAAACAATGCATTTTCAACCTGTACTACCTGGTATGTCTGCTGTGTGTCAACAGTACACAACAATTGTAATCTGCACTTATCTCCCTATTCTGTTCACCCTGTGCATCAGACCATATGAGCATGCCCCAGCACCGATGGTGTGGATGACAGGGATGCGGCACAGGCATCATCATATGCAAAGGGTGATAATGTCTGCCAGGGGCCTAGGCTGCACCAGTGGATGACATCATGTGTGTGGGTTAGGGCCTGTGATCTAATTGGCCATGTGTGGTTCATAGAATGTCCTGTATTTATTGCCCTAACAAGCTTGACTATTGACTACCTGCACAATTTTAGGTTGTTAGACGACTTGTTCAGAATTTTTCTATCATCATTATAACTCATTTTTTCACTTTCCTTTACATGTCAGCTTTAATCTACTTGGCTTTCATGTACATGATTTAGTGTTTATTTTGGTATAAACTATTTATTCATATACACTTACAGTCTTAACTTGTGGCCATGACTGTAAATCAAGGAACAATTGGCTGCATTTTAACCATACATATCCTTTTCATGTATTTGTCAATCTCCCTGTATCTATATGATGGTGCGATCAAATATATACATCTTTTAGATAGTATGACATTAATTAATTGCAATGCCTTTTGTTCGAGCAGGAGCAGGTGCTTTAGATGGTGGATGAACCTACATTTTTGACATATATTTTACCATACTTTCCTGTTTTTATGTATCACCAACGTTTTGTTTTTAGTATTTGGTTTAGCTGGTAACTGTTTACATTACACATATGACCCACTTGACGATGTTAGGGACTTCGCATTATCTGCGTATATAATAGAATTATTTGGGGATGACTTGGACCCATTAATGGGACAACATTAGTCCTATGCTGAATCCACTATATTGTTGCTAAACTTGAGACACAGTGTTAGTGTGCTTACCATTATTTAGTTAGATCAACAAGCATTGACTTTGGGTTCCTGATGTTTTATTAAAGTTTAACTTCTTGTGTCAAGGTTTCTGACTAATAGGCATCAGCATGAGATGAATGATTTTAATCTATTACCTCAATCTGCAATAACGTATCGCTTGATTATAATTGTCACATAGGTTAGTAGATAATTTGCAGATAAGCTTAAACAATGAAATACTTGCTTAATCTACGTTGTACTTTTATACACATTTTTTATGGATGACAAAACTTTGCGGTTTTACTTGCGATGCATTTATATGTCGGAGACCTGATGTTGGACTATTTAAGAAGCTCTTGTTCCTTTAAATTTGAAATTGTTTGGTTTTAATTGTTTAATCATTGTTTTATTAGATTGATTAATTGAAGTCTGTTTCTGTATATAAGTGAATGTTTTTTATTGTTTAAATGTAACCTGATGAAGCGCACCTGAGTGTGCGTGAAAGCGCTCGTTTCCTCTATTAAACTTTATATTTATCTTTCATGGTGGTTCCTTGCAGTTTATACTTCTCATCATCTGGCCATGTGTGGTTGTTATGCATGTGTGTGTGTTTCAGTGCCCTACAGATGTTTCTGGTGTGTGTGTGTGTGTGTGTGTGTGTGTGTGTGTGTGTGTATGTGTGCACACAGTTCTGCCATGTGTCTGGCCTACACAGGGGTACTATTGACAGCTCCAGACTGTACAGACCAGGTTTTACAGCTCATGGTGTCCGGCCACGGCCATGTGAACTGTGCCTGCCAGGGGATGCATGGACACTACCAGGCAGAGGAGCAGATTGGGTACTATTCGATGACACACGTCCACTGGAACCGTGTCTCTGTTGGGACCATCCAGGGCCACGTGCATGTGGCCTGCTGTGTCCTGGTGTGGACAGCACAGCACCAGCTGCACTGCTGCTGCTACCGCCACTATGGGATCGGGCATGTGAGGTAGCTCGTTCAAGTAGACCTGCACCAGGTGACGTAGCTGGCCTACGTCCACATGCCCTATGCCTCACTCCTACCAGATGTTCCAGCACAGACAGCTCACACTCGCAGATTGTCATGCCACGGTCAAGGATTCCAACCATGTCACCCAATCGTCTGTCCAAAACCTCAGCAATCTGCTGTTGAGCATTTGCCATTGCCTGGATGTTGTTGTTTAAAGAATGGATAGCAGCCCACTGAAGCCCCTGCCCTTCTCTGTTTTGCCATTCAGGACATGTCTGTGCCGCCATTACAGCCTGAAACATGCATCTGGTGACACCAGCTGCTGTGCTCTGTCCTGCAGGGGCATGTCAGCCAGAGGTCCTCCTATGAGCAGCACTGGCCACATGCCTGTGTGGCCCATCTCCAGTCATTTGCCTGACACCATGGTGTGAATACACACCTTCCATAGCCACCACACTTTCCTGTTCCGAGTTACCACATGCCAACTGTCCTTCCTCTATGGCCACTGGTGATGGGGTATGTGCTGGCTTGAGATCTGTGTACGGGGATGAGGGGGATATAGGTGGAATGGCAACCAATGGCACAGATTCAGCCCCTGACAACCCTGCCTGTGCCTCAAGCATATGTTCATCATCACTGCTAGAGTCTGTGGGGACACTAACATCAGATGAACCGCAGGAGGGTAACACACCTACATCACCTGTGAGGGCAGACAAAGACTCTACATTACAATACAGACACACACAGGCACACAGAGACACACACCATGCATGTGATTTGACAGAAGGCATGCAACATGCATGTGATACAGCAGACAGCATGCAGCTCAGGCAATAATAGTGGTAGTTATCATACATCCCTGCATGTGTCATAGCAGAAGCCATGCATTTCACACAATCATGGTAGTAAGTATGCATCCCTGTGTTACACCATGTGGACCAGCACAGGTTAACAGTACACATGGCTGATGTGTGGCATATGACCTTGACATTAACATGTAGTATGACATGTAATCTGCTGACGTGTGCATTGACATGCATTCATGTTTAACACAATGGTGACCTGTCACTTATACAGTGGGGTAATGATGGCACATTGCAGTGTTGTCTGTCCGCCCTACAGATAAAATGCACATTTAGCAGATGTGCATGACCATTGCAGGGTATTATGAGACATCTTTATTGCTATACAGTGTGAAGTACAGACACAGTGCCATTGCATGGAATCATGAAGCGTCTCTATTGCTATACAGTGTGAATTACAGACACAGTGCATAGCCATGACTGTGTGCATACACAATACATATATACTGTGGATTGTGACCCACGTCACTGAGGTGTATACACACTAAACCATGATGTGGAATGTGTGACACAGGTCACCAAAGGCCATAAGGATGACACCCCTGCACATCTGCAAGCATATTTTAGCTGCCTGGCAACCATGTCCACAAATGGCAGACTTGTCAATACACCATGTCCCATGTGACATTTGTGTACCACACACATGAAGTGCACAGCTGACAGTGATGTCCAACACAGCAAGGGAAATGTACTGTATCTGTGGCCTGATGTGGTTGTCTGTGTATGTGTATGGATGCTGTACAGGTGACTACTGTCATGCTGTGACACAGTCATGATGTTCAACACATCTTATGTGGTCGAATGACGTTACACCTCCACAAGCTGTGCACAGGCCTGTAGGATGTCCAGTGTTCCACATCTGCAATATAACCATTCAACAAAGGCTACAGTTGGACCATGTGTAGCCAATGTATAACAGGGTGTACACACAAACACATCACATCTACTGTGTGTTGCTACATGTCTCTGGCCATCCTCCATGGCCATGTGTGAACATGTGTTGGCCAAATGGTTGTGATGGCCATCTATCTCACATGTCTGTGTTGTCCCATATGACATACACCCATAGATGTCATATACTCCACTGTCCACAGGCTTATGCAGGCAAAGGGTTGTAGGTTTGGTATGTGGGGTATCTTTTATGGGATATTTAGACAATGTTGCAGCTGGCCCACTACATATCATGGACATGTCAGAAGGCACATCACAATGTGTGCACTCATAGCAGGGGCATACTCCACAATGGTGAATCCTGTGGGCTGCCCATACTCCAGCTCACTGTGCAGTATTGTTTGTGTACCCCACATGTGTAGTTCTGATGTGTAGTACATGTTCCTACATTGAACAACACCTCCACCATTGTATGCACAGCTGTCCACACATCTAGCAATGATAGTTTCTGAGGTTTCATGTCGGTGTTTCACATAGTTTGCAAGTATTGCACATGGGTAGCCATTGTGATGGATTGAAGATGCGACCTGCATATTGTGACCGGACAATACATTATGTGTACATGTGTTAAATGGCCTGATACTTATAACTGTCTCACCTGCAAAGGCCTGCTGTCTTAGCGAATGCCAGAGGTACCTATATAGGGGTGACACAGCAGTATGATCATTACCCACGCCTGTATGACAGCTACAGGGTGCAATGTGCATGTTAACACATTTGCCAATACAATAGGATATACTATGGAGTATGCATATGTGTGGATATACATTGTAGCATACTATAGTATGTGGTATGTGTGTATACATGCCTTGCATATGATGTAACATTACATATTGTACAGTGACACATGCAACTATATGGGATATAATAGTTATATGTGCAGTAGTGACTTACCAGGCAAATCCAGGCTCGGTGGTTGAGAGACACCCACCTCCACAATGTCAGCTAAGGCTTGTGGATGCTGTTCTGCCAGTGTCCCCAGGTTGGCCAGAAGCTCCTCAGTACGTGTGAGTGGGGGCTGGGTTGGTGGCCCACCACCTGTTGCACCTTGTTCCCTGGCGATTGCATTCGCACGCTGTTTCGCCCATCTGATTAGGTCCATACAGTGTCTGCACACCTGCTGGTATGTGTGGTTATGGCCACCCACATCATTAACCCTCCTGCGAAGTTCCTGCCACAGGTCATCCCGCTGCTGTGCATCCTGTGGCACATGGCTAAACAGGACATCATAGTTGTCTTGGAGGTAAGGTTTAAGGGCATTATCCTCCAAGCATGTATAGGCTGGTAACCTTGCTCGTGGCATACCTGGAAGACATAATGATGGAGACAGGTTACAGTATCTCAGAGATGCACAGAGATACAGCTGCACATATCTGTGTATCACATTTATTATGTATAAATAGTTGTCTTTGCAAATTTTCATGACACTGACACCACTGTCATGTTTGTGTCACACACATGTGACACCCAATGGGGATTTGATATTATCAACATATATGTGTGTCACCTGATTACATTGCTCATACTCCATGTGGATGCTGTCTTGATGTGGGCATGTCTGTGTGCCTGTACTGGTGTTCTTACCTATCAGCACATGCCTGGATGTGTCCATATTAATGCTGTCAACCTTGATGGTGTGAATATGTCACATATAAACACATACACTGCCTTAACGGACATGACCTGTGACACTGCAGGCATGCACACGGAAGGCTTTACATGCATGTGTTTTGCCATATACATCTACACGGCACAGTACAGCAGTTCAACATCCTGCCACATATCACCTGTGTTGCACATGTTATACACATGGGACACTGGCTAGCCTGATGGTATTTGTAGGGATGGTTATCAACTATAGCATGTACGACCAAGGTCATCTAGTAATTTGTATGCCCTGGGCCATGTATGAGCCTAGGATGAAAGGTTACCTAGCTGTAGCCGACAGCCGTGTTTCTAGTGCCAGGTGAAGTAGTGCCAAACAAAAATGGGAAGAAACTAAGGGTAATGCTGCTCAATGCCAGAAGTCTAAATCTCAAAATGCACGCACTCGAGGCCCTTCTCAGTATGGAGAACATCGATGTCTGTGCTGTGACTGAAACCTGGTTCAAGGCTCCTGAGAGCACCCCTGCACTATCAGGTTTTACCTCATATCATGCGTTCCAGCCCCAAAACCCGGACCACACCACAAAAGGAGGGGGTGTATCCATATTCATCAAAGATACCCACACCTCCAGGTTGGTGGCAACGCACGAAGCATTGGAAACCATCCAGGTGCAATTAACCATAGGCAAAACTGCTCTACAATTTGTAGCATGCTACAGGCCACCCTCTCAAACTCAGGAACCCCACACAGCCTTCCTGAAGACACTGGAGGGTATAAATGTATCTCCAAACACCATTATATTGGGTGACTTAAACTACCCGAATATAGACTGGGAACATTACTCAAGCCCCAACTTTCTAGCCCAAAGGTTCCTGGAGTTCATAAATTCAAATGCCATGGAACAACTAGTCACCTCACAAGAGGAGAAAATACACTAGATCTCATCATCACAAACATGGGGACAAAATGCTCCACACCGGAAGTATATCCCTCATTGGTGAGATCAGATCACAAACTTATCTCACTGGAAATCCACATCCCGCCCCCACCCCAAACAAAAAAGACCACAGGGAAGAACTTCTGTAAAGCAAACTTCACACTACTCAAGACTGGTGTGGTATCCTTCAAGGCCCCCGAGCCAGTGGAAACCACAATCCAAGCTGCGGAAGCCCTTACAAATGCCTTCTACGAACACCTCCAGGACTGCATGGATCAGGCAATCCCTAATAAAACCAAGACTCTTTCCACCAAGGGCAAATGTCCAGTCTGATGGACCCCAGCCATAAACAAACTTTACAATAAGAGGAGAAAGCTGTTACATGATAGAGCAAAATCCATAAAAGAGAAGACACCCTTGATCATTATTAATAAAAAAAATACGAGCACTCATAAAATCATCCAAGGCCAAATTTGAGAGAAAAATTGCAATAGATTCAAAAGACAATCATAAGGCCTTCTTCAGCTATGTTAGAAACCTGGGTGGAAACTCCCAGATATGCGCAGAATTAGTCCAAAATTATACAAAAATCACTGAACCCACAGACATTGCCAACATACTGGCAGACAGGTTCAGTGCAAACTTCACCCCCCTCTCCCCCCAAAAGGAGAGATAACTATCCCAGCGGAGTGTAGCCTCCCAGACATTTCAAATGCACAGGTGAAAGCTCCTCTCTCTAAAGCTAAAAACACAGCATCAATGGGACCGGATGGTGTCCCCGGCTGTGTGCTACATGAACTCAACAAGGAACTAAACCCGCATATAAGGCAGCTGTTTAATCTTAGCCTTACCACAGGATACGTGCCCAAGGAGTGGCGTACGGCAACTGTGGTCCCACTCCACAAAGGCAGTGCCTCTACGGACCCTGGTAATTACCGCCCCATAAGCTTAACAAACCTGGTCTGCAAAGCTTTGGAGAGGATCATAATGGAACTCATAAACAAAGACATAGGGGACTTGCAGACATTGGACCCGACCCAGTTTGGCTTTGTCAAGGGCAGATCATGCCTTTTGAACTTGATCGACTTCTTCGAAACAGTCACCAAGGCCATTGATGTGGGAAAGGCAGTCCATACAGCCTACCTTGACCTTGCAAAAGCTTTCGACACAATACCCCACTCGGGTATTATAGAGAAACTTGCCAGCTTAAATGTAAACCCATATGTCACAAGATGGGTTGCAAACTGGCTAAAGGACAGAACCCACAGGGTTAGAGTTGCTGGTGCCATGTCAGACTCCAAGCCGGTCACAAGTGGTGTCCCACAGGGCTCAGTCCTTGGCCCCCTGTTGTTCAGCATCTACTTCTCAGAAGTACAGGCAAACATAGGAGGACTATGGCTGACAAAGTTTGCAGATGACTGCAAACTGGGCGCCATAGTGGAAAGTACATCGGACACAGATATCCTTCAGAGGGGTCTCACAGAAACTGATTACTGGTGCCAGAGCCATGGCCTGAAGTTAAATGCCAAAAAATGTATAGTCATACCCTTCGGGAAAAACAAGGTAACCCCAAGCTACCATATAGGTGGCAATCCATTAAGCACAGAAAAGGTTATCAGGGACCTGGGGACCCAGGTTGACAGTGGCCTTTCTTTTGACACTCACATTGCTAAAGTGGTTAGAAAGACCTTCTACATTGCCCACCTGATCATGAAGGGATTCACATCCAGATCAAGTGAGGTCATTGTTCCCCTGTACTCTTCACTTATCAGACCAATGATCGAGTACAATGCCCCATTCGGGATGTATCTCACCCGACACCTGCAGCAATTGGAGAGACCCCAAAAGTTCCTCACCAAAAGGATAAAGGGACTCCAAAATCTGTCATATGCTGCCAGACTGAAGAAACTCCAGCTCTATTCAGTCGCATACCGCCTGCTCAGAGGTGACCTGTGCCTGACATGCAAGGCCATGTCCAACCGAATTAATGGACATGCTCC
This sequence comes from Protopterus annectens, assembly GCF_019279795.1. NCBI lineage: Eukaryota > Metazoa > Chordata > Ceratodontiformes > Protopteridae > Protopterus > Protopterus annectens. The sequence goes on from NC_056741.1 coordinate 1,611,986,067, forward strand.
ACCTCAAAGAATCCAAATCTACCAGATCCACTAGAGCAAGCGACTTAAACCTTAGCATGGATATAAATAGGACATGCTGGAGGGATAGATTTGTCACCCAGAGACTCCCTATGCTGTGGAATAAAATCCCGGTCCATGTGAGGCAGAGCACCTCGCTGGCTCTGTTCAAGAGAAATCTTGACCGGTGGATGGGAGATCGTAGGTTTACCCCGGGAATCATCTCTGTGTCACTGCTGGACAGAGGCACAACAAACTAATGAGCACAGTATTTTTTAACATAAGGGGTGGCGTAAGCCACAAAACTTTGGGCTAGGCTTATAAATGCCTTAGGGCAGATAGCCTAGTATAAACCTATGAACCTATGAACCTATGAACATAGACCAAAAAACCAGCTTCAAAACGTGGAGCAAGTAACACAAACTTGTAGGAAAAACCACCTTTAATAACAAAGCAAAGCTTTCAGGCAAAACCCTTCTTCAATACTAATACAATCAAGTCTGCACACTAGAAGCTTATATACAGGTCTAGAAGTCACATGATTAGCAGCCAAGAATCATGTGACAAACAAGTCTTAAAGTGCAAACAACATAATAAAACTTTAAAAAAAAATCAATTAATAGTATTACATAATCTAGTTAAAATTTGTTTTAAACTGACTTTGCTGTTAATTCCTGGATGTGAATCAGCAGCTAGTCTTAAAATCCATTCAAATTCCTTAGTCTCAAGGCAATTATTCAAATTTCCACCTCTGGCACTAGGACAATTAAAATCAATAACTCTAAACTTAAAAGAATGTTCAGAGCCATGAATATTGATATGTTTATATAGTGCATTATTTTCACAACACCGTCTGATTTCTGAATTATGATCAATAACACGATCTTTCAGCTTACAAATAGTTTTTCCTACATAGAACGAGGTGCAGGATTTACATGTAGCCAAATAGATAACACCTGAAGTGTTACAAGTAGCTGAAATTTTAAAATTGAATACTTGACCAGTGCTAGGGTGTGTGAAAATGTCACTACCATTACCAAACATCTGTGCACAGGCAATACAGTTAAAACATTGAAAAGTTCCATGCTTAATAGCCAACGTCATAGGCTTAGGTTTATAAAAATCTTTATAACACAATAAGCTTTTGATAGTCTTCATATTTCTATAAGAGAAGCATGGCTTATCACCTACAATAGCTTTCATTTCATCTGAAGCTAATAAAATTATCCAATTTCTTGAGATAATTTGTTTAACCAGGTGACTTCTTCTATTAAAAGTAGTCATATATCTAACTGAAGTCATCTCTTTATTGCTGTTATTTTTCTGGGATGTAGTTAACAAAATATCCTGCCCTTGATTAAAGCTGATAGGTTTCAAATAAGTCTTCCTAGCCTCTAAAATATCAATTCTAGACTTATTAAGTAGGTGGGCATCATAGCCACTTGAGGTAAATTCCACTATCAAATCATGCAGTTGTAACTTGAATACATCATCATCTGTGTTGAGCCAACCTATGAACATAACTGATCCACACGGTTAATGATACATCTACCATGCGGTCATCACACCATGTCTGACAGAGGTGAAATGTGCAGCTTTGCTGGAAAGGGTTGCATAGTATGGCAGGAGTATGTAACGTGTATGGCACAAGGATCTGTCCAGTATGTGGCGATCCTTGTACTAGGAAGGTGGATGTCCATGACATATGTATTTGAGATCAGGATATGTATGTGTAGAATGTCCAACATCACAGTGTTGGACATGGCTTTATGCAGGGTAGGCATCATGCTACATAGTGGAGATAAGGATTGTGAAGGCTAGTGTCAGCCATCCAAACATGGCCAATACCTCTTAAAGGTGATATGTGATCTGATATAGGTCACTTGAGTGATGAGTATGGCTGAACAATGATCTCTATATTCATGGATGGCACCCTGTCATGACTAGTGTTGCCACTAATGACTACCTAATAGGCAAGGTGATGTCACTAGCTCAGGGAGGTAAACTGCAAAGCAGCATCCCTTACACACAGTGTCCATTATGTTGACCGCTGCCTAGGTGGTAGTTCATGGGTACAGGGTTATTAACCTAGAGGTGACAATGCAATATGCAGCTGTCAGATTGTGCACATATGTCACACACCTCACCCACAAAGCATCTTCGGTATGTTGTCCACAACACTGAGTCAGCTATTGCTCCTAGGTCATAGCCATTCACATACTTACATAGGCAGATGCCTCCCATTTGTCTGTGTATTATGGGCTACAATGAGGGGAGTACAATGAATTAACCCTGTTTTACTGTAGCTGGCACTGGTGTGATATGCACATATTACTCAGACACCTTTTGTAGTCTTGGTTCTGTCAACAGTCCACTAGCAGAACACTCCTGTGACATACAAATGTACATCTAGTATACTGAGTGTAGGTGGAACACAGTATGGGTGATGATGGCCTATGACCTGTCACAGGTATGATATGCAGTGTGAAATCATTCGTACTGTCATCTTCATCTGTACTGCTAACAACATATACATTGATTAAGGTTCATGGCCTTTCAGACCAGACTCAGCAGGGTAGTAGTGCAGTGCCTCCCATTATGAGTGGTGTCTCCACTTTTTGGGTTGTGATAACTGTTGGTGTGCACCATTCAGTGTTTTCACAGACTGACATGAAGCTATGTTTTACATGATGTGGATGTGTAGAGCAAACTGTTTTGCCATATGTGTACGATACAATCAGGGATGTGGACCGGTCCCATGCAGCCAGAGTGCACCTTGTACCATCATAGTTATGGTTACAGGGGCCCTGTAGTGTACATGGATATATGACTGTGTACCTGTTGGGGGGCAGTGTGTTTATGTTATCCAACACCCTATCTGTATTGCTTATTCATGCTCAGCACTTGTTCAGAACATGTAAGCACTACATGAGCTACTAATTACTATAGCACTCAATCCTCCTCATTACCTACAGGTAAACACTGTTTATACTTACATTTCCCGCTTGCTTAGAGTAAAACAGCTCTTGTACACACTTTCCTCACTTATCTAGTGGGAAATAGTTATATATTCAGGCATGTCCAAGTGTCAATTCCCAGTGTTCTCGTCTGTCTATATAATGAATATGAGCATTATGAGGCAATATAGAAATTGTCTCGTTTACACAGTCAATACTCCCCTCCTAACATCCAACACTACAACCTGTGGGAGATGCACATATCTAGCCATGCTGGAGGTAAAGCTCTCTCCAACCCAGACTGAACTTGACAATCATGTGGGGAAGTTAAACATTTGCACCACACTGCACTCATCACATAGTCTCACTAAATCTCCACCACCACAGGCCACACATAGTAAGACAACAACATTTGCGGATCCTCTCAATACTACTCTGTCTAGGCAACAGAGAACTCCAAAGCAGAAATGCAGGCAGCCCCCATCCCCCAACACAACACCAATGACTAGTAGCCCACAGACTCAGTGTGCCCATCAACCACAGCCAATAGGGTGAAATAACGTCCCCAACACACTAGTCATAGGTAACTTTATAGGCAGTCACACGGATGTCCCACTCACCAGGCTAAACAAGGAGATAGTTACTGTCAGCTGCCTGTCAGGTAACAGGATCCGCAACATAACCTATGCACTCAGGTCACTCCTCAACAGGTACAATATGACTGTGTCATTGTCCATGTTAGTGTGAATGTCCTGAGATGTACCTTCCTGGGCTACATGTAAAGGGACATGGAATAGCTCTCCGATCTTGTAGCCCAGGCAGGTATCACCCTAGCCCTGAGTAGCATTCTGCCATCATCCAGACTGATAACACAGTATAAGGACAAAATTATTTACTTCAACAACTGGCTATGCTTCTGGTGTCATTCCAAGGGTATGCAGTATCTGTCTGCTTTGAATGACATGGTCGACAGAACATGATGCTTTGGCACAGATGGCCTGCACCTGCTGGCCCTGGGATTCCGGATAATGGCTAAGGCTCTTGCTGCTCCTATAGTGCCTGTTTTAGGCACGGTTCAAATAGCATATTCACCATCATAACAGGAACAGGCAAGCAAAACCTGAGGGTAATGCTACTCAATGCTTGACGTCTTCATCTCAAACGCACTCACCCGAGGCACTCCTTGTAATGGACCACTTCAATATCTGTGCAGTGACTGGGACCTGCTTCTAGGCTCCTAAGAGCACCCCTGCACTACCAGGCTATTACTCATATCACACCTTTCAGTCATGTAACCATGACCGGAACACCCATGGTGGAGGTGTGTCCATATTTCCTAAGGATATCCACACCTCCAGGCTAGTTGATTAGCACAATGCATCAGAGATTTTCCAAGTGCAACTAACTCTGGCCATAACTGCTATACAAATTGTAGCTTGCTACAGATCCCCCACCATACTCCATGGTTAACGGTCCTCTCTTCTTGGTGTACTGGAAAATAGGGTTCAAACAGACACACTACTGATGTGTGACTGACACTACCCCACCATTAACTGGGATACCTACTCATGTACTAACACATTAGGCCAACGCTTTCTGGGATTCATAACCACCAATCACCTGGATCAACCTATCCACACCACAACCAGGGGCAACAATATCCTAGACCTGGTCATTACCAACATGTGTGACTGGTGTTCCACACCTGGGGTTATCTCCTCATTGGTCAGATCCGAACGTACGCTAATCACCCTTGTTATCCACATCCCAGCACCACACCCTTTACAGAAAACACAGTACAATATTTCTACAAAGCCAACTTCATGCTTTTTATGACAGTAGTAGTAAACATCATGACACCCATGCAGATGGACAATACAGTTACAACCGCTGAATCATACACAACTGCACTTAATTATCACTTACACGACTGCAAGGGTCATGCTATCCCAAACAGAACCATAACAGTACCCTCCAGAAAACAGAGGCCACTCTGGTGGTACACTTCCATGGACATAATGTACAACAGAAGGAGACTGTTGCAAAGTAGAGTACAATCTCATGAGTGGAGGAGCTCCCTGGTCAGCCTCAGTACGAATCTGAGATCCCTTATCACATCCTCCAAAGCTAGCTATGCAAACATAACCATGACTAATCCCAAGGACTACCACAAAGCATTCTAGAGGTATGTCACTACTCTCAATAGCGATACTCACATCTGCTCTGACATACAGCAGTAAGGCACGAACATTACAGAACCGACTGATATTGGCAACATCCTGGCAGATAGGTTCAGTGCTAACTTTACACCCCTCTCACACCCTAAAGGGCCCATATCTATACAGGAATGATGCAGAGTCCCTGCAATCACAACTATGCAGTTCAAAGCTGCACTCCCTAAAGCCAGGAACACAGCGTCCATGTGATCGTACAACATCCCAGGCTGCGATTTCCACGAACTTCAGAATGAACTGGCTCCCCACTTAGGCACCATATTCAATAATAGCCTTGCATCAGGCATTGTGGCCCCTGAATGGCACACAGCAACAGTTATCACACTCCACAAAGCTGGCGCCACAACGGACCAGGAAAACTATTGCCCTATACACCTGACTAGACTGTTCTGCAAGGTTATGGAGCACATCATCATGGATCTCATTCACAGAGACATTGGTGGCCTCCAAACCTTTGATCCCACCCAGTTTGGATTTGTTAGGGCCAGACCGTGCCTCCTAAACCTGGTAGAGTCCTTTGAGACAGTTACCAAGGCAGTAGATGAGAGTAAGGAGGTCCAGACAGCCTACCTTGACCTCTCAAAGGCTTTCAACACCGTTCCCCATTCTGATATTATCAACATACACATCCACCTGCACATTAACCCCTACTTCATGAGATGTTATGCAAAGTGGCTCACTGACAGAACCCACACAGTGAGGGTAGCATACCCTAGGTCCTACTGTAAATCAGTTATAATTGGCATCCCCCAGGGCTCGATCATAGGGCCCCTCATGTTTGGTATATGCTTCTCTGAGGTGCAGGCTAGCACAGGAGGACTTACCCTGAAAAGGTTTGGAGACGACTGCAAACTAGGGGCCATGATTGATTCCCCAGCTGATACAGACACCCTCCATAAGGGTGTCACTGGGATGGATACCTGGTGTCAATAACATGGCCTCAAGCTGCATGCCACAAGGTGCATAGACATCCCCTTTGGATTACACCAATCACTCGCAGACTATCACATAGGTGGTAGTCCCCTACATACATAAGACATAATAAGGGATCTTAGAACCCAAGTAGATAACATTCACTCCTTTGCTAACCATATTGGCAAGGTGGTGTGGATATCCGTCTACATGGCCCCCCAAATCTCTAATGGGTTTGTAGCCAGAACAAAGCCAGCCATTGTGCCTCTATACTCATGACTTATGAAACACATTAAAGGGTACAACACCCCATTTGGGATGTACCTTATGAGAAAACAGCAACGGCTTGAAATACCACAACATTACCACACCAAGAGGAATACTGACCTCTGAAGGATGACGTATGCAGCCCAACTACAGAAACTCCAACTGTACTCGTTTGCATACCGCATACTCAGAGGTGATCTCTGCTGGACATACAAAGCCCATGCCCAAAACAGTATTGATGGATATGCTCCACATAAGCAAAAGCCCCTGAGAGCCACATGCTCTGGGATATGTACCTAAATGTAACGATGACTAGGACGCGCTAGAGGGATATATTCCTGACCCGGACACTTCCCATGCTTTAGAACATGATTCCTATGTACATCAGGTAGGGACCCTCACTAGCACTCTTCAAGAGATACCTCAATGGGTGGATGGGAGACAGACATGTACACCAGGGATCACTGCAGTGGCTCTGCTGTACAGAGGCACAGGAAACTAATGGCTCTGCTGTTCACAGGCACAGGAAACTAACCTAGGGAGGTGCCACAAGTCAAAACGCTGTAGCTAGGCTTATGAATGGCCTTGGCCAGACAGCATAGCACCTAACTATGAACCTATGAAGCTATTACATGTCCTTTGTGCATGGATAATTGACTAGCTCTTCCATTTCAATTAGCTATCATGCTGATACGCTGTCTGGTGAGTACAAGTCATATGTATCCTGTTATTGTGTATTGTACATGCCAATAGACATACCTGATGTTTGCATAACATAACAGTAATGCTATATAAAATGTTAGACATATCTACCTACAATACTGTACATTACAATTTTTTGCCAGAATATCCCACAATGAAAATCATAATTGCACAGCAGGACAACCTTAGACATGTTATTCTCAGTTATATACCCATACATATGCCTACTGTTACAGTATATCAACATATACTATCCCCTGTTATGGCATGTACTTTTTGGATCAACCCTGCCATTGACAGTGACTGGAGTGGTATTGTTGTGTTCAAAGTCCTTTTATAGCATCCCTTGTGGTGTATGAGGTGTTTACCTTGTGGCCTAGAGCAGTACACACAATTTCTACGAGCATTGCTATGCTCAAGAATACATCACTACATAATACCTTTTCCCATTATATGCATTGCGTACACTTTAATTATTACAGAACCGGTACTACATACACTGACATACTGAGTGTTCTACATACCTTATTAGTAACCCGAGTTGTCGTTGACGGTAATATAAATCCTAATATTTTTGTGTTGCAATCCTCGTTGTAACGTTTTGCTGGTATATACAGATGGTTTGAATGCAGGAGCAGCCCGTGCTATTGGACTGCCGGACTGCAGCCCCCTCAACAAAAAGAATTAAAAACAAATTAAAAAAAAAAAGAAAAAAAAGTTTTTAAAAATTCGCGGGGTTTGCGCATGCGCAGTAGTCCAGACTACTGCGAGTCTATGCGCATGCTCCAGGCAGTCCGGCAGTCCCAATAGGGGGACATGAGGAGACGTCGACTCACTGGGAAAACGCATCGGGGCCGGACTGCTGGTGTTGCAGTCAGGAATTGCTGCAGTAGTCTCGTCGGGAAGGGGTTTGGATCTCGGGAATCTCGCGGGTCTTGGATTATTGCACGGGCAGCTTTTGGGATATTATGGACAGCCGAGACAGGTAAGTGTGTTTGAAAGTATAGTGCTTTTTACTATATGAAGTTTGTGTTTGAAAGTATGGTGCTTTATGCTATGTTTACTGTTTGAATAGATGGAGGTGTGTGTGAGAAAGTTTGGTGCTTTATCCTATGTTTACTGAGGTGTTTGTGTGTGCTTTTTACTATATGAAGTTTGTGTTTGAAAGTATGGTGCTTTATGCTATGTTTACTAAGTATGGTGCTTTATGCTATGTTTACTAAGTATGGGGGGGGGGGTGTGTGTGTGTGAAAATGCCCCAGGTGCTCATGGTGGTGTGGTAGGGAATACCTCAGGCTTGAACCCTGTACCCTGTATGCATGTGTTACAGACTTGAGTTCCCTACCCACCACCATTTGTAAACAAATTGCAGATTTTTGCCTCATATTTGATCTGATCTGTTCCTCATAATATCTGTGGTTTGTAAATGTTGCAATGCTTGATATTTGATGGTGTAGTAGTAGCATTGTTGCCTCACAGCTGCAGGTTCTCAGGTTTGATTCTTGGCTGGGGTTCCTTCTTTGTGGAGTCTGTTATCTTCTCCCTGTGTTTGTGTGGGCTTGCTTTTATTTGTTGGTGCAGTGGTAGCATTGTTGCCTCACAGCTGTAGGTTCTCAGGTTTGATTCTTGGCTGGGGTTCCTTCTTTGTGGGGTCTGTTATCTTCTCCCTGTGTTTGTGTGGGTTTGCTTTTGTGTCCTCCCATGTTACAAAACATGTCTGCATTATTTCTTCCTGGGCCTCTGCTGAAAATTGTTTTTTTGTTCCAAGTCAGACTGTCCTGATTAACAAATGTTAAATAAAATTGACAGGCATTTGAATTTCAGACTTCAGGTTTCTGAATGTTTATTTTCTTACATATTTGATGGTGTAGTGGCAGTATTGTTGCCTTATAGCTACAGGATTTGTGGTTTGATTCTTGGCTGGGGTGCCTTCTTTGTGGAGTCTGCATCTTATCTCTGTGTTTGTGTGGATTTGCTCTGGTGTCCTGCCATTTTACAAAGACGTGTCTACAGTATTTCTCCCTGGGCCTCTGCTGAAAATTGTTTTTTGTTCCATCAGAAGTAAAATTGACAGGCATTTTTTTTATTTATTTATTTTATTTATTTTACATTTGTTAACCGGGCTGGTCTAACTGGATACATATCCGTTTTCAGTAGAGGCCCGAGGAGAAAAGCTCCAATACACAATAGAAGTACATATTTAAATTGCAAGATTCAAAGTATTGTTACAACAAGAGAATACAGCTTACATATGCAGGAATGAAAATTTACATAGATGTTATATAAGACTAAAGGACAGACAGGAAATTATACACAGAACATTGATTTCGTTAAAGATACTGAAAAATAGACTGAAATCAGAGATTTTCCTTATTACTAAAAGGAAAGAGAAATTTTAGAGATCTGCAATTAGGGAAATGGGCTAGGAAGTGGACCTAGAAGTAAAGAGATATGTAGTTAGTCAGGTTCTCGACATGGGCATGTCCATTGTGTGGAGAGATATTCTTTAAGGTTAGCTTTGAAATGATAGAGCGAAGAAGTAAGTCTAAGGTTGTTTGGCAGGAGTTCCACTGCTTGCCAATGGAATTTGCATAAAGGGCATCCCCACCTGAGTTTTTGCTTTAATGGTTAGGATCTGGATGCTGTTTGATGATCGGAGACTATTGAGGTTAGTATATGGAGTTAGAATTTTGCACAGTGAGGGAGTTCTATCAGGATGGTTGATAATTTTATAAGCTTCGGCGAGTTGGCTAAGTTTGAGGAGATTTGGCAGTTCCAACCAGCCAAGTCTTCGCAGATTAAGGCAATGATGGGTTCGATAAGGGGAACCTGTAATAAATCTGGCAATGTGGTTATAGGCAAGAGAGCATGTTAAGTTCACGTTTATTGAGAAAAGAGAGGATCGGGAAGCATAGAGGAGGGAAGAGAGGAGATGTACGAGCAATAGTTAATTTGGTAGTGGGAGTTAGGAAGTTTTTAATTCTGTACATAGATCCTAGTTTTTTGTTAACAGACTTTACTGTTTGGGTAATGTGTATGTCAAATTTGAGCTTATGATCAATAGTGACACCTAGCAGTTTGGTACTGGTGACAGGGGTTATGAGGGTCCCATTAGTGGATTTAATATGAAAGGTTGTGTTGTTAGTGTTTGGGAGTTCTTTACCTAGAGGTGAGAAGACGTTGGGGAAGAAAAGTAATAGTTTGGTTTTAGATGGGTTAAGTAGAAGTTTTAAGTCAGTGAACCATTTTTCAACTAGTGCAAAACAATGTTGTGTGGTCATTTGGAGATTCGAGAGGGAGACGTTGGAGCAGATTAAGGTGGAGTCGTCGGCGTATTGTATACAGGTGGATTTAGGGATGATTGATTGAAGGTCATTTATGAAGATGGAAAACAGAAGTGGACCCAGTATTGAGCCCTGAGGAACGCCTATGGTATTCGGGAGCAGTCCCGAATTTCAGACTTCATAGTCTTCAGAAAATACATGGTAAAACAACTTTTTATTCTAGCAATAATATATAGTAACACAACCTTTTATTATAGCAATTTTTTAAGTTTATAAGATGACTATTTGAAATAATTCCTTATTTTTGGGACTGTAATACCCTGTTAGTGGCTTTGTCCAGGTTTTTTGTGCTAAGGTTGACAGCTATGGCAAGAATTGAATTCACTGAATATGTTTGAGGGCTGTATTCCCTCATTACTGGGTTTGTCCAGGTGTTTTGTGCTAAGAGCTTGACAGCTATGGTGAGAATTGAATTCATTAAACGATAGCCATTTAAGTTTCAGTCTTCCTCTCGTTCACAAAACAGCTGATTTGGCGTAGTGGTATGTTGCTCTTGACTGTTTTGCACAGGGACCTTATCTGTAAAATGTACGGTTGTAACACAGCATTTTTCTTTCACAAAGCAGGTGATTTGGCATAGTGGTATGTTGTTCGGACTCTTTTTTGCACAGGGACTTTGGTAGTAAAATGTCTGGTGGTAACACAGCATTTTATTCTAGCAGCTTTCCAAGATTATACAAGCAATGTTTGACCCACCCCAATAAATTTGGCTTTTTCCAGACTTCTTGTGCTGCGAAGTTGAGATGCAGTTGAGTATTGAGTAGATTTTACAATGGAGCTGAGAGCTGCAGGGCAAGAGAAGTTTAGTGCTAATAGCACAACAGGCTGTGTACTTGCTTTTGATGCAGAAGGTTGTTGGTTCTACTCCCATAAGGGGTGAATGCTGCCGTACTGAAAGTTAAGATGCTAATTATGAGCCTGTTATCAATTTGCCATCGATTTCCTATTACAATATTACTAGCTTATTTTTAATGTAGTTTAGGCAATTTAATCCTCATGGGTATCAGACACTTTATTGTTCGATGAAACCATGAAATATAAAGGTGACTGCTAGCAGCAACCTCTTCATTACAGATTTATTTAACGTGGAATTATTTAGATGACTTTTTTACTACTTCAGAGATTGTGCATATTTACTGATAATGGTGGACTGTAGAATTGTGCATATGTACTGATAATAGTGGACTGTAGAAGTTTGAGTAGACTTTTATGATGGAAATGTTCTGAATTGGGCAGTTTTGTTTCATTGTTTACTGGAAAAATGTTCAAAGCAATAGGAAGGTGTATCAAACAGCACATGTATGTTTCATACAGCCCAAAATTAATTTTTATCTGTCACAGGTAAAATGTATTTTCTTTGAATGTGGGTTTTAATGTTGTTTCAATGAGAGTTTCAAGGGCAGAGAAGTTTTAATGCCAAGTTTGTTTAGCAAATGTCTTAGTGTTTGTGCTGTAAAATGCAAAATAAAGCTTTCAAATGAAGTTCAAATCATCATAGAAGTAAATCAGTATGCACATTAGTGTTTATGGTAAATGGAGTGAAATAGCAAAGTAATGAATCATTGGAATGGCTGCAGGGGGAGGCTCCATTCCTCCATGGTTTTGTGAGGGGGAAGGGCGGCAAACTTCGACAGCCCCAGCTGAACTATACCTCCCAACTGTCCAGATTTTCAAAGAATGAATAGGTTTTTTTGCTTCTTATTTTTGGTTTGTTCCTCATAAAATTTGTTGTTTTCTGGCAAATCATTTAGGAATTAAGTCACTAAATAATGACACACTAGTTTCAGACTTCATAACCTACAGAAAAATGCATGCTAAAGTAAGACCTGTTCTATCAACTGTCCCAGTTTATACAAGAGCAATTTTAGTACTGTTTATATGTTCCCCCAATATATTTGGCCTTGTCCAGATTTATTACATTAACAGGTTGAGAGGTACATGCAAATTGCTTTATAGAATTAGGCATAGCCAAACCTCTCAACTGTACCTGAATTTGGCTCAAAATGTTGCTCTTCCCCTCTGCAAAATAGCAATTTTGGAAGAAAACATGGAGGGTTTACAATTAAGAAATAACTGTAATAATCAGAGTTATAGATTACTTTTATTTCAGAAATGCATGTAGACTCTTATTTTGTCAGCTGCTCAAGTTAGCATTACTATTGTACTAATATTAAAGTGTCCCTTCTTTGACAGGTTCCCAGCTGTATTGTGTGGCTATTTTATATTGTTGCATCACATTTTTGGTTCATTTTTCATAAAATTGTGTTTTTTTGGCAAATTAGTGGTAAATCATTAAAGACTGAAGTTAGAAAATAATGACAGACTTTTGAGTTTCCGATTTCATATCCTTCAAAAAATTCATAGTAATGCAAGACCTATTCTATTATTTTTCTAAGTTTATAAGAACAATATTTAAAAATTGTCCTTATTTTTGGGCCTTTGTCCCACTTTTATGTATGGCTTTGCCCAGATTTCTTGCTCTGAGGCTGAGAGGTATGACAAATGTATTAGGGCCAATCACCGTCAGCCAGAGACATTTCAAATTGTGACATACTTGTTGCACCCCACTCCCCCATGTAGTGAGTCTAGATGTGTCCAAGCAAAGCAAGGATCAGTTATGCAGTGTAAATGTGCAGCGTATTCCCCCATACAAGGTAGACACAAGTACTACAGTGGCTTTTCATCTGTTCGATTTTGCAGAATGGTCTGGTTTCTGTCATTTTTGTACTGTTGATTTATGCTTATTACTCAAAGTGCCTGTTGCTCTGTGTTTTAAGTAGCAATGCTTTAATGACCATCAAGTAAGCTTGTCTGAGATCATAACATGCAAGTAAGCTTTAATAAGCATACTGTTGAGTCTAGATGTGTCCAAGCAAAGCAAGTATCAGTTATGCAGTGTAAATGTGCAGCGTATTCCCCCATACAAGGTAGACACAAGTACTACAGTGGCTTTTCATCTGTTCGATTTTGCAGAATGGTCTGGTTTCTGTCATTTTTGTACTGTTGATTTATGCTTATTACTCAAAGTGCCTGTTGCTCTGTGTTTTAAGTAGCAATGCTTTAATGACCATCAAGTAAGCTTGTCTGAGATCATAGCATGCAAGTAAGCTTTAATAAGCATACTGTTAAAGAATTGCCAACATTGAAGCCTTTCTGTTGTTGCCATGCAGAGAATACTTAACTAGATAATGTATAAACATTGGATATTGAAATGCATATGACAGTATTTGTAGTAAAGGACAGGATTACATTATTTTAAGAAGCTCATTACACTTGTTGGAGACTTCTAGTGATCTCTGAGGGCTTTACCAGTAATCTAAACAGAATGCCATTCATGTGTGGTCCATAACCTGTACAGTAATAATTTAAGCAATGTATCTTGAGCTTGTTTCTTGTTTGCTTTTCATTTTTACTTTGATCGTGTTTTCCCCTTGAAACAAGTAGATAGTTGTGTCAGGCAGCAGGTCTGTTTTGGATAAGAAACATTTTTACAAGTGGGGGCATCACAGAGATTGCTACTTTCAGCATGTTACTTGGTGCTTTAATAAAGCTGAATATAAATTATAATTAGAACTGCAGTGCAAGGTGCTTTAATCAAAACTGCAGTGCAAGGAGAAGTAGTTTGAGTTGAGTGCTCCTTGTTTTTCTTATACTTGATTTTGACTGGCATTCCCGTAATGTATTTACAAAGTAATTCATTTTTTCATGCCTCACAACATTTTTGCTACCATCTAGATATTAAGTAAGCTGTCATGCAGCCAATGCATTTAAATATTTTTATTCTTTTACACTTCATTTGTCTTGATTGGACTCTCATAATGAGGGTTTGGCACCCAGGGCAGCATATTTAATCAAAGTTAGTTTTTGTGGTTTTGAGCATAGCTGCTCCCCTTTCTAGTTAGCCCACCTCTTCCTATTGATCCCACCCATTCAGCTATCCCCTGCAGCCCCCCTTTGATTTGAAGTCACCAGCCGCCACTGTTTGAATGTATGACAAGCCATGCTTTTATACTTAGATATCAGTAACATGTGGTATCCTGCCACCAATTGGTGTTCCAGAGTAGATGATTACATGTACATCAGCTGTGCAGCTACTCCATTAGCCAATGACATGTCAGCAGTGGTGTATAATTGAATACTCCACGTGGGCATTGTTCCTTTGCCCTATCTTGAAGGAAGACGGCCTGGATGTGTTGTTTGTGATGAATTGCAACAGCTATATGGAGACACACAGAGATATATTAACTTCATGGCCCCTGTGGATTGTGTGTAACGGCTAGAGGATGTAGTTCTACATGTGAGTCTAGCTGTTATATTTCTGAACATTGCGACTTCTGCAGGGTTTGTACCTGATACTTCTGCAAATTTTTAGGTCTGGCAAGGATGTTTGGGTAGCTCAAGGCTGTGTGGCTATGCATAGAACATTAGGTGTTTTGAACTGTGCTCACCTGACATCTTTGGCATACTGTACATGTGTATCATACTGTGCTGTTAATCAGTGATTGGTAACACTTCCTGGTGTATGCACAGTTGGCTGATATGGGATTATTGCAACCAGACTCTGTAACATCGGCGACTGTTCCATTGTACAACAGCAATGATTTCACATCGGACTATTATAGTGTGTCTCTGACAAGGTATGTTAAGGCTTCTGCAGATGTCATAAGAGTGAGTGGATGTTTATGATGTTATTACAGTATGTATTGCAATAGTTTTGGGTGTGGGGGAGATGTAGGTGGGTGTACATAGCAGATGCAGGTGCGTAGGAACTGCATTTATACATATTCGATATGTGTGTGAGGGCTCCTTCCCTATTTGAAGACCTATCCTTTAGTGGACTAATACTATGGTAATTGCAGGCAGATTCATTAAGCCATTGTTAATTGGTTCCTGTATAGCATGCAGGTGATGTTGGTCCTTCAGTCCCTTTGGAAATATATTGGTATGTAATGAAATGTTGCTACATGAAAGCTGTCTCTGTGTATTTCTGTCACAGATATTTGTATTCATTGGAGTTGTGTTGGTGACTGAACCTCTTTGGCTAGGGTTGCCACCTTTACAAATGGCCATAGTGGGACATTTGCAGAACACACATCAGATTTTAGAGGCCGGCACATACCCACAGTCAGTACAAAGTATGGAACTTTACATATATGCCTATATAAAAGCTTATTCTTGTAGCAGTTTACTTGCTTATCCTGTTTCTTGTTACATGTAGGTATTTTAGATACAGATGACTATTTAATGTAACAATTACATTAAATATGGAACATGCCAAATGTTTCGAGATAATAGGATTAGTAATTGTACTCATTTTGGTCAGGACACTACCGCACATATTGGGACTGCCCCTCGTAAGGTGGGACAGGTGATAACCTCTATCTTTGGCTCATGTCCATAGCACATATTTGTAATAGTGTATAGACATATACTCTCCATATCCTTTGTTCATAACGTTCGGTCGTGGTGGAATGTGTGATTGCTATGGTCCATGTTATACACATATTTGAAGACTTCAACCTCTGTATACAGCATAACCATGGATTCAGGAAAGCACACACTTCCAACGATCACATTACCATTCCCAGACTCCCAAACCCCACAATACCGACCACTCAAATTCGCGACAGTCAAACTCCCGGAACTAACACAAACACAGAACACACACACACGCACACACAGACACACTGCTACCCATCACATCCAAACAAACCATCCTACACTATGTATGGGCAGGTGGCCATGCCCCCATACACCCCCCATGTGGGTGGCTGTGCACCCCACACCACACCTACTTTAATAATCTACCTCCAAGATAGCACAAACAGACACACGAAACAAACCCACACACACACACACACATTACAGTCCCCCGGAAACACACACCACACTCAGAACACACACTTACACACACTACAGCAAACAGAAACACACTTACACACAGTACCTACCTGAACTGCAGCACCAGAAGCACTACCTAAATGCCCCTTAAAATCATGATAGTAGTACTCGCTGTTCTGGTGTTTCGGTACTGTGGTCTTTCGGTCTTTAAGCCTCGTGATTACACGCGTTGGTATGTAAAGCATTCGGTATTTGATAGTATCCTATTTATATGTACCTCCATGGTTGTGTAGATGTTGTTAACCTATCTATATATTTGCATATATATGTATATCCATATATATCGACATATATCTCTCTATCACTCTTTCTCTCTATATATTTTATATATATATATATATATATATATATATATATATATATATATATATATATATATATATCTATATATCTAGAGAGAGAGAGAGAGAGAGAATATACCTTTCATTGGGTACATGGCAGTATATACTATTTTCCGAAGTCCACCCTTTTGTGTTTTAAACTGTCACAATACACACCTGCCATTGGTACATCTCAGGTAGCTTAGTGGTAGGTTATTGTGAAGATTCTGTACATGGTTGCATGTTCTACTCCTAGCAGTGGTTGTTTTACCTCTCAGAGCAGGCACTATTAGTACAAGGGTAAATAACACACATTTCAGCGGTTCTGGGCAGCTTTGCCCATAATCTGCCCGATATTCAGCAAAGGTTAGACCTGTGTTGCGCATATCCATGTAGTCATGTTTATACGCTGCTTACCAGCACTTACCGGAGCAAAAACCCACTAACATGCACTTAAACATGCTTTAATGACCTGCATCCAACATCCCTTATTCGGGACATCAGAATTACGCAACAGCCCTTGCAGCTCGTGGAACCAGGACCATGAACGACACAGTCAGTGGCTTTACCACTGAGGCATCTGGGATATGTACAAGGGTTATGGTCTTTAGTATGTAGAGTGTACTATGGCTGGTCCTCAATACTGCAAACAAATGTGCAACTCAGTTGGTGGACATATGGATGATACCTGTTAATGGTATGTTCAGGCGAGGCTTAATGGATATGCTCCAGCTATGGGAATCCATGTCACAGTGAGCCACACACTGTAATGAGCTACACCTTGCCACAACCATAACTGGAGAATGCTGGGGTGACAGATACCTGTAATGGGTGCTCCCCATGCTTTGGAACTACATCCCTGATTACATTATATGGAGCCCCTCATTAACACACCAGGGAATTCTTTCACAGTGGGAGGGGAACAGTGGTTACACCCCTGGGATCCCGCAATTGGCTCTGCTCCACACAGAGGAACAGTTAGTTAATCAATGGGGTGGCGACAGCAGACACATTTTGGCTAGGCTTATGAATGGCCTCTGACAGTTAGGCATGTATCTACCGATATACCTAGGAACCTATACATACAGTATCAACACATGCTGTTAGCTTAATTTACTGTTCAGGTGTTGACTTACCTCGTGCCAATAGCAGTTGTGTGTGCAATAGTTGAGGGCTGCCTATGTAGGATGCACACAGTAGACCACCTATACATGACAATTTACAGGTGGTCGTGTGTGTGTGCCATCCATGTTTACTGTGTGTGCAGGTGGAGAAGTGTGTCAGTCCACAGGGACCTACACTGTCAGTGTATGTGCTATACGTTCCCTCTTTGCCAAGGCATTGGCATACTGGGCACACCTCCGTCTGCCTACTGGGGCTGGCACAGGGTGCTCATGGTCTGAATCCCTCTGTGCCTGTGGTGCCCTTGGCAATTATGGTGGGCTGTGAGGGCCTTCACCATTATGTCCCTGCTGCAGCTATTTCTGCAGGATCATATTATGTAGCATGGCACATACTATGAAGATGTGGGCACACATGCCTGGAGAGTACTACAAGGCTCCACCAGATATGCCCAAGCAATGGAACCGTGATTTCAGCATCCCAAACACATGCTCTATGATGATTCTGGTTTGTGCATGTGCCTCATTATGGTGTTCTTGCATGGGTCTGTGTGCATTTCTGATGGGAGACATCATTCACAGCTCCAGTGCATAGCCAGCATCCCTCACAAGGTGGCCATATGGGATGTCCCCCCTGGCAAATAGCTGGTACAGCTGTGAGGCATGCCAGATGTGGGAGTCGTGGTAGCTTCCAGGGCTGCCGGCACACAGATCTATGATAATGCCCTGGGCATTGCACATGACCTGGCAGTTGATGGAGTGGTATCCCTTGTGGTTTATGTAGCACCTACCATGCTCACCGGGTGATGACTTGATGTGTATGTGCGTGCAGTGAGTTGCACCCAGTACCTCCAGGTAGTCTGCCACATGGTGGAAGAGATGCATATTGCTGGCCAACTCCTCCTGTGTTCGGGGGAAGTATATATACTCATTGGCATGTGGTAACATGGCATCCAAGAACTGGTGGAGTACCCCGGATGCTGATGCCTGTGAGATCCCCATGATATCTCCAGTTGGCCTTTGAAAGGTACCTGTGGCTAGTATTCTCAAGCTTACAAATATCTTCATGTCCACTGGAATGGGTTCCCCTCTGTTGTTTCTAGCTCTGAGGCATGGCTGGCACAGCTCAACGATTTGCTGTATGATGTCCGTGTCCACCCTGTAACATTCTACTGTCTCCAGATGTAGCACATGGTAGGTTACCCTTGGTCTGAACACTCTTCACCTTCTCCGGTGCCTGAGGTGGTTGTCAGCATCATCCTCCACACCACCTTCAGTCTCCAACACATGCTGATGAATCAAAGCTATGGCAGCTCCCAAAATGTACATTTCAAAAGTTCCCCGTCTGTTTACACCGATGGTGCAGTGTTTGGGAATACACACGTGTGTGTGAGGTGCCTTCACACTTTATACTATTGTGCTTTGGAAGCTGGTGATGTCATTGGGTGTGTATGTACAATACAAGCTGCAGGGTATCTTACTTATGAGTTTTATCGCAGGTACTGCTATTGTGGGGCCTTTGGTGTTGAATTACACTTGGCTGCCATGGATCATCTCTTGCCCTTGCCTTCATTTTTCAACCCGATTCCCCTCCCATTGTCAGGCATGCATCCAGCAGCCTGCTTTTTTGTTTTGTACTTTCCCAACCCAGGATTGTGTTGCAAAATGTGTTCTGTAGCCAATCTACTGCAGGTTTAATTTGTTCTGCTGTGACAGTTCTCTTTTCTTTGCAATCTAGCACCTCCCCTTTCCTGTTCTACAGGTTGCTGCGAGCAGCCTTGTTAGCTACCGTCAATGGCCCACTGTGAGTTAATAGGTGTTAATTACTCAGTTGTACTCCAATTACCCTGCTGCAGCATTTCCTTATTGTCTTCCCGTAACCTTTCTGTTTCAGCTGTGGTGCGTGCCGCGCACAGCAGTTTACCGGGTTTTGAGCACATTGTCATCCACATACACATGCACTTTTGGTCACCTTGTGTGCTCTCAGCTAAGCAAAGCTATGGCTACATCCACAGCCCTATCCTGCGGCTTTGCTTAGCAACTGGCAACCCAGATTAGCAATGCTCCAATGTGCTTACAGCTATGATGGCACACCCCTCTCCTGATGTCATATATACCTCCAGGCCACTCCTCGGTGTTATACTGCTATGCCGTGTGGTACAGCCTTATGCCAGCAAGGCGTTTGCGATTCAGTATTACTTGCTTCATTTGCATGGCATTGACTACTAATTCCCAGTTACTGCACCAAACACTGTCACAGACCCTTAGCAACCCTTGCGCCATGGTTGTGGTGTAGCATGCCTGCCATTGACTATTATGGGGAATTAAAACACAGTTGTCCACATTAGAAGTATTCATTTACTGTCTATGGGTCCAGTATTATTTTTAAATTATTTTCAAATTATATCTATGATAGGTAACATATTGTTAAGCGCAAAATATATGGCTTAACATTATTTATTATAGTTGTCTGGTGATGATTGGTTTACCTGGTTTATCTTTTTTAGTATAAAACTGGCTGAGGAATTTTATAAATTCTCATGACAACTACTTAAAGTATTTCATTATATTTTAATTGTCAATAGAACTATTGTGATATCTTATCTGTATGTTGAACATGATTTTAATATTTTAAACAACCAGAATTATTATGATGTCTCACTTTTAAATCACGATAAGTTTTTATATTTTAGAATGCAGTGGTACTTTAAATATCAATTAGTAAAAAAGGTTGGGTATTTTTAGGCATGGCTGCAAAGTATATAAGATCCTTTTTTTAATTGAAAGCCATTACTTGATAAAGCTCAGGATTTCCTGAGTGAAAGCGCTTGTTTTATTTGCTGTGACAGTTCGTAAAAATAAAGGAACCTATTTTCTACAACTACTGGCTGCTGGTCCTGCTTCCAGGCTTTGACATTGGATTATTATGGAGAATTCATGACTTGTGTTACACAGCAGTTTTATAACATCTAAATATATTTTCATTATGATCCCATTTGTGCACCGCAGCACTGCAGGTTTACTTTGCGTTAGTGTTGCCATGGCGGTAAATGTTATTTATTATGTGTTATGCATGTATTTTTATGCCATTGGCTATATATCCAGCCATTGGCATATATTAACATTATCATATGTAAGTTTGTTCCACTTTCATGGCTTCGATGTTATGTTTGGGAAAATGTAAACCGTGTTTTTTTGGTTTACATTTCTGTATGCTTACGCTACACCTGCACCACTTCATGAATCGCTATGTACCTTCATTTGCATGCTGCACTACTGCACATGGGGTGATTAGCATACATGCACCGGGAGCTGTGCAGCTCTGGCATATGCTGGTAGTGCACATGGAATCGGCTCATACCTGAATCGCTCGGCGGCCATATTTGGCGTTAGAAAGCCAATGCTATGCCTGTGCCTGGGGCAAGCTTCATGAATCCCGGGGACTATATATGGTTAAGCGCTTTTGTCTTGTTATAATAAAGACATCATCAGAACCAGGTAAATCCAAAACAGCTGAATACATTTTGAAAGGGCAGAAAAACCCACTCCCCTTCAATCATCCAATGATTTAGGTTCACAGTACCCTAACGATATTTAAAGCTATAATACATCATTAAAAAACAGTCAAAACTAAATTTATTTTTATTTTATTTATTTATTTTACATTTGTTTACTTGGAAAGTCCAACTGAAATGAGGTACAGTTACAGCGGAGGCCCAGGGAGAAAAGCTCCACATCAAACAATATGTGCAGTGGTAATTATGCAATCAAAAGATATGTCATACAAGCAGTAATAAATTTACAATGGCTTGTTCTAAGCAAGCTTAATTTACACATAGTAGGCCCTGGATGGCAGCATTTGGGAGGAAAAAAAAAACTCCACATTAAACAATACAATCGAAAGAGACATCACAGAAGACATTATACATCTACAGTGGTTTGTTCCATGCATAAAAAAGTATTACTGCTCAAATTTTAACAACTAAATAATAATAATAATATAATGATTATACATTTTGTGATCTGTCATTCAGTTCACTGGATATAAAAATACTTTCATTCAAGCCAGGCAGAACCGTGGCATTAAATCTGATTTGTCAAAACATTTATTTTCGCAATAGCCTGTTTTTCCATTCTCCACAATAAGCTGATACACCTATCTGTTCTACAATGAAAAATTTAAATTTTTCAAACCCCACACATGTTAAAGAGGGCCTAGCTAATGCCATTTTATTATCATTTTGCTGTATGCTATAAATGTGTTGATGGCTCCACTTATTAAAAGCGTTATTGGTTTTGCCTATATAAAATGCTTGGCATTTAGTGCAGACAGAGAAGTATATCACCCTTTCTGAACAACAGTTGAACCTACCACCCTTGGTGTACCCCTTAATTTTGTCATACAACCAACCCTCATAGTGACATTCAATATATCTGCACTGGTTGCATCTTCCACATTTTGAATTTTTAGGGAAATTATCTGGGGTGTCTGCAGGCGTATTTTCCAAGATGTTCTTAAATTTACTCCTTTTGTAAGTGAAAGTGGGCTTAACATCCCTGAATCTTTTTGTGCCCTCATCACAACTAAAAATAAACCAATTTTTAGAAATGATCTTCTGAATGCCCTTTGCATCAAGTGAATAATGCAGAACCTTATTAGTGTGAAGGTCAAATGACCATTCATTGCTAGAATCAACTTTTCCAATACTGTTAAAACTCCTTTTAATAATAGGGTGATAAATACCTTGACGTTTGCTCCATACTTGTCCAGAAACCTCATCCAATAAGGAAATGGGATAGTTGCATTCCAAGAGCATATTTTAAAAAAAATTAAATTCCTCATAACAAATATTGTCATCTGATCTTAGCCTGGACACTCTGATAAACTGACTTTTAACTATGCCCCTTTTCTGATGCTAGGGGTGGCAGCTAGAATAAAACAAAAAGAGATTGTAATATGTAGGATTTCTATAGATCCTTGTTGCAAGGTTGCCAACTGGCAAATGTGTAATTTTAATATCCAAATAATTTATTTCATTGGCATGAACATGGTGTGTGAATTCCAAGATATACATACTAGTTTCCATCTGCCTCAACAATTTAGTAAATTGATCCACAATACCTTGCCACAAAATCAATAAATCATCAAGGGACCTATAGTATGCTTTACAAAGCTTAAACAAGGGAAGCTAAAAAACAGTGGCTAATTCCCACCTAAGTAGGACACCATTGGCAAATAGAGGGGCACAAATAGCACCCACTGCCACACCCGGACGCTGCTTATAATACTCATTACAAAAGACCAAAAAATTGTTGGATAAAATAATATCCATGAACTCATGCACCAATACTTCATCATTTTTTTCAGATAGTCTCCCATAGGAGTTAACAAATCTCATCAAACCACATAGGACCTATTTCCTGGGGAATAACAGAAAACAAATTTTTAATATCACATGTAATGAGGTAGCAAAAATCATAGTCCACTTGTCTCATTTTATCTAATAAGTCCCATGAATCATGGACAATGTGGTCAAAGATCTTAAAAAAATGTTATGTTTAGTGTCCACAAACTTGGCCAAAGGTTCAATTATAGATCCTGCAGATGCCACAACTGGCAGCAGGGGTGGATCATGTATATTTGAATGAAGCTTCAGGATGCTGAAAATTCTAGGAATAACAGGGTCACATACCATTAAAAAATTGTATAAGTCCTGTGAGAGCTGATCAAACAAAAAAGTCCATCCAGTGCTACTCTAATAGCTCTATAGGCTATATTAACCTCATTTAGGGACACAGAGTTGTAGACAGATGTATCACACAGCAAGACTAACATCCGACCCTGATAATCAAGATTGTACATGATAACCAGGCCGCCACCTTTATCAGGCTGCATACATCTAATATTGGTGTCCCATACAATAGAAGCTAAAATGGGACATTTCAACTGTTTGGAAAATTGAGGAAAGATCTTCAGTTTGTTTTTAAGAAAAGAAGATGTTTGAAATCATATTTTGAAAGTAACTGTGAAATAATTCTAAGAGGTGTGCACAATATGGGCAAGATGAAAAAATGTTGGGGTTGTTCACAACACAGATATGTGTTGGAGAGGGTTAATTTAACCACTGGAAATTTTCTTTTGGCAATTACACTGAATGGGGTGTTTGATTTTAATACAAGGACTGTTGTTTACATGTCTTTCCTGTTCTATTAACTATAGTGGGAAGATGGAGAATGCAAATCTAAATATCTAAATCTAAATTCTAAATCTAAATCTAAATAAAAATGAGGATCTTTCCAAAACATATATGCAATTAAGAAAGGTGATAATAATGTCCTAGCTAAGCACTGAAATATATATGTTCATTCAAAGATGTATACATTTTTTTATTGTTGAAAGAGATCTTAGATCTATGAAAAGTGAAAATTGGAAGGTTAAACTCAAGGCTAGAGAATTACACTGGCAGTTGTTGCTCAATACAACTAGTTGTCCAGCTTTGAATGATATGAAATCCATAAATAGTATTCTGACATTATGGAATGAAAGGTTCTAGCAATTTCAGGTTTTAAGAAGGAAATGGGATTAATTTCATAGTCTTTCTCAAAGAAAAGTCATAGGTGTTGAACTTATGTTTTAACAGTTTATACAATGGCTGATTCTATCTCCTTTAGGGAATGTTTGTTTTTTTAATTTAATGTTGTTACTGGTTGTAGATGGATTGATGTGGAATCTGCCTATGAAGTTCTTTAATGAAATTGATTGCTTTTTGTAACTTATTCTGAAAAAGTTCCATGAAGTATTTTTTGGAAGAAAAGTGCTCAATAAATGACTCAGGCTTTTTTTTAAGTGCTTACATTTTTTTAATTGTCGGATTTAACATCAAGGGAATTTTATGTGTTTTGTTGAATATATAAAATCAGGAGGGTAAAAATGCTTACTAATCAAGACACTTCAGGTAAAATACTACCAGAGGAGAAGTATTTTGAAAGCCAAGTCCACACCAATCCATTAAACAATAACAGCAACAATTTTGTTTAAAATTGAGTGAAGTGACTGCTGCATAAATGACTATTATGATATGGAATAAAGTGACAACTGTATTACTATGCTGCACAATGTCACAGATGCTGAGGTTTACATCTTCTGGGGTTAATTACAACTAAATTATTTTACCTCATAGAAATCCCCTATGTTGGAAAAATGTAACAAAAGATAGTGTGCATGAGTATATAAAGATTTTTTCGAAGAAAATTTCAAACTAATTGGGTACATGGGTTAATTTATATAAATTGTCTGAAATCACACCAAAAGTATGATACCACAGGCATGAATATTTTAACAAAATAGAGAGTAGAAAGGCAATTAAAAAAAACTTAAAGGAGAGACAGCACTAAAATATAATCTTTATAGGTTTTGCCGAGAGTAGCACTATATAATTGAATGAGAACATCTGTAGAAAAATAGGGCAGATAGAGCCAGAAACAAACCACTTAACCCATTTTTAATAAATGATGTAATTGAAGTGAGGAAACTAAACTCTTGCCCAAATTAGATCCTGGGCCTGATTATCACCAGTTCACCCTTTATCAGGAGCATATAATTATAAAAACATTCTCTATCTGCATTTGTTTGATGTGATATCATAGAATATCACCTTGAACAACATATTTTATTAAAGTCATTCTTTCCTGCACATTATGGTGCTAGTTTGCTTGCCTTTTCTGTCTCCTAGACTTCCAACTGTTTTTGGTATTTTACTTAATTTTGAAGTCTGAAGCTCTACTCCATTTTATTGGTGATTTTCATTCTGAATTAAAACAACTGCAGACATTTTCTAGCACAATTCAATAAATTACATGTGCCATAAAGTTCCATAATAACTTTGTTTTCTCTCCCACGTTTTAAAAAACAGCTGAAAATTAATCTTAATAAACACTGGCTGTGCTCCTGCACCTACCCAACTTAACTCTACTTCTACCTCTTTAACCTTTCTTTCCCTATAATTCCTGCATTTACCTTTGTTTATATCCTCGTAGCTCCCCCTTTATAAAATATTGTACACAGTCATATGTTTATTCTCTTTTGATAAAAAAAAAAAAAAACAAAAACTTTTAAAATCATTTGTTTATTATACTTATGTTTTTGCTCTGATTATGTTTATGTAATGCATGCATTAACTAGTCCTGATGTAAAATCCTTGTATTTGTATTGTCAATCTCTGTTTTTAGTATTTTATAACTCTTGGAGCTTTTCTCCCCGGGCCTCTACTGAAAATGGACACATATCCAGCTAGACTAGCCTGGTCAACAAATGTAAAATAAAATAAATAAATAAATAAATAAATAAAATAAATAACAGTCTTGATTTGACAGAAAAATACAGGCATACATTTTATTTGTTTTCATCTTTATAATGGCTACATTTCAAAATGAAATGGAGCCACAATACACCAAACAAATGAGCAAGCATTTTGCCTATTAATTTTAAGTCGTATTTCATTACTAATTAAACTACAAGAAAAATGGATACTTATGACAAAATATCCAACCATCATAAAATATTATGGAAGGTTGTACTATTAACACTAAAATTCCTTGTTATAAGATCCATTTAAAATATTTGTAGAAAATTTAAATGGCACTTAAAACATGAGCAACCGATATGGTAATCTCATTTCAGTTTTCTAGCCCTTAATTCTGGTTTCATAGTGACATATCCATATAGAGCAGAGGGAGCCCTAGTTAACTCCTGTATAACAAGAGCTGCAAATCACCACCTATCAAACTTAGTTCTAGTTCCCCAGTATAAAAAGCAAGCAACTTTTGAAATAGCCTCTCAAAGAGTGTACATAAACTACACTACAATGTTACTTTTTCTTGAATGCATAATTGTGTTTCTAAATCCTCTGCTGAGTTTTCTTCCTGTCTTTCCTATAAAGAATTATAAATGTCACAAGTGGCAACATAAACTACACAATTAGTGTTACAGATATGTCTTATGGTGACCGAAACTGGTCTGTGACTGTGTGTTAATTTAATAATAAAGGATATATTGAATCCATTCCAGTGAGTGCTGGTGATTCTCTGTGGACTAGTTTGATTTCTGAGCCTTTGCACTTGCCGTCCATGCAAGATTCTTGCTGCTGTGTCAGGTTATTTTCCAGCTGGGCATGCCTTCCATGTAGACTCTACCTCTTCTACATCTGTGTGTGTGTGTGTGTGTGTGTGTGTGTGTGTGTGTGTGTGTATGTGGATGGGTGTATTTTCTCTGGGTAATCTGGCTTCCTGCAGAGTAAAAATCATAACTGTCACAAATGGCAACATAACTACCTCACTAGCAGTGCAGGTGTAATGTTGCTTATTACCAAGTTAGAGAAACACTTTTTCTAAATAAGTAAAGCAAATACTTAAAGAAAGATGGAAAAAGAAAGAATAAAATCAAACTTCAAACATGTGAAGTAAAGTAGCCACATAATAAACAAGCACAGCATTACTCAAACAAGCTTTGAATTGTACGACTTCATTGTTTCTGTGAAGGGAATTTCACCTGACAAGGAAAAAAAAAAACAATAAATGTATGACAGCATTACTGCACCAAAAGCACTGAAAAGGCTGTTTGGTATGGGCAATTACATTGTCATTTTACATAAAAATGTCCTTATAACAGGTCTTATGAAAGGAATGATGAAAATCAAGGAGGTTCCATGTCTTTGTTATGTGGGAAGAACAACTATAAGCACTACATTTCCTAAATAACTAAGTTCACACACATGTCAGAGAGAGTCAGACAGAAGTTATAGTGTATACAAAAAGAGTGTTATCAGACAGAGGTACAGCCAGATTAAAGAAAAATCCATTGTGGGAGGAGGCAAACACTTGGCACCAGAAAATATTTTAAACAATCCCAGCCCATATTTCTTTGATGAAAAGTGAAGAAAGCATTAGGACAAATTCAGTGGGATGACTGAAAATGTGATAGATCACTTACTGAGGCATATATCTCCAAATATAGTAAAATGGAGGTCCCGCTTATGTAAAGTGAATACATATATGAAAATGGGTGGAAGTGTTTGAAGTACCTAAAGGAATAACTTTGAGGGAAATAGTAAATAAAACTGAAACTGTTTTCTAGACAATTCA
Organism: Protopterus annectens; assembly: GCF_019279795.1. NCBI lineage: Eukaryota > Metazoa > Chordata > Ceratodontiformes > Protopteridae > Protopterus > Protopterus annectens. The sequence continues at coordinate 1,612,013,962 of NC_056741.1, forward strand.
GAAATTGAACAGAGAAAAATATATGACCAGGTTAAGAAATAACTAATAGTAGAATATAATAGGGGAGTTCAACACTGCCAGATTATTGACAACTAAGAACTTCTGGAGAGAATGCATTAACAGAAGTCTGAAAAAGTACAAAAATATATAGTATGAACAAATCCATTTCTTGTGAAAAGATTTGGTTTTCCAACTTGTGAAATGGCTGTAACTGTCCCCACGCTTTTTTCTTTCTTTTCTGAATTAGGCCGATACATAAGAGAAGTCAGTCTCAAAATAAATGGCTGAAATATTAATAAAAGCATAATCCAAACATCATAGTTGACATTTATGGGCACATCAACAGAACATACTATGTTCTTATCATGACAGATGACTGTAACAGATATAAGTGTATAATGATTCTTCAGACTAATCTGATCAAGTAAAAACTTCTTGGATAGGATTTTTTTATTATTTTGTTCTCCTGCAGTCATGAAGCCAAAAAATGTCTCACCATGCAGTACAATACTACTCTAACACTATCAAAAAATCAAGGCATTCACCTCAAAAAATAACTTTGTTATAACCACAAGCTGATGGTTTAGTTAAGAGATTTACGTAGGTATTTGTGTAAATATTACAAACATACCTCTCAAATGTCCATATTTTCCCAGGATGTCCAGATTTCTGCCTCATAATTTTGGTCTGTTCCTCATCAAATTTGAGGATTGAAGGTACTAAATAATGACAAACATTTGAGTTTCAGACTTTATATCCTTTGGAAAATGCATGTTAAAGTGAAACCTATTATTTTAGATACATTCTAAATTTAGAAGAGCAATATTTGAAAACTGTCCCTTATTTTGGGCCTCTGTACATCATTAGTTTTACCCTTATCCAGATTTCCTGTGCTTAGAGGTGGAAAGGTATGAGTACCATATAGATTCATAGGTTCATAGGTAAGTACTAGGCTATCTGCCCATGGGCATTTATAAGCCTAGCCACAGAAGGATGGCTTTCGCCTTCCCATTAGATTAGTAACCTGGGCCTCTGTCAACAGGGCTCCTGAAGTGATCCCAGGGTAGAACTTACGATTACCCATCCACTCATCAAGATTTCTCTTGAAGAGGGTCAGAGAGGAGCTCTGTCGAATATGGATTAGGATTCTATTCCAGAGTGAGGGGAGTCTCTGGTACAGGAATCTATCCCTCTAGCATGTCCTGTTTATTGTTGTACATAGGTTCAAGTCACTAGAATGAGTGGTTCTGAGGGATCTCGTTTTTTTGAGGTGAAGCATGTCCATTAGTTCAGGGTTTGACATGGCCCTATAGGTCAGGCATAGGTCACCTATGAGCAGACGGTAAGCGACTGAGAAGAGCTGGAACTTTTTTAGTCGTGCTTCATAGGGCAATTGTTTAAGGCCCTTAATCCTCTTAGTGAGGTACTTCTGTGGTCTTTCTAGTTGTTGCAGGTGTCTAGTGAGGTACATCCCAAATGGGGCATTGTACTCTATTATGGGCCTAATGAGTGAGGAGTAAAGGGGCACAATCACCTCCTTGGATATCCACAAAACAAGTGAGGGACAGAGACATAGCATGGAAATAATAATTTGCCACTATGCTGAGGAGACATACAGGAGCTGTACATTAGTTTTTGTTCCTGTATACATTCTGGAATAAAATATAATAATATAATAGTCAAAGCATAAACGTGGCAGGCATAAAATTCAGTCAGAGTGATATTAAAAAGGAGGGACACACTGGGACAATATGGAGACAAGGGAGGGACACATTGGGACACTAATGAGAGAGGCAGGCACTGATCTATTAAGACCAGGATGTTTTATTGAACAATGCTGAGCATGGAAAGCGCAACACTATCAGAGACCATGCTATGCAGAATGGTACATTTAATGTCTAAAGGCCACTATTTTCAGATGCCATGTAAAACAGCAATGCATGCTCATTAAGCCCATCAGGTGGACAAACAGTGAATAAAACACTGATATGGACAATGACATTGACTTTTTCTAGCTCAGTGAACATCCTGATCTTTACCTGCAAGTTACAATAGTGTGTTGGAAAGCTTTTAGAGTTTTCTTTATTATCAAAGATGTTTCTTCTTAAAAATGGGCCTGGAAGTAATAAAATATTGCAATCACATGCATAACATCATTTCATAAATGTGCACTATTACTCAACACTCAGATACAAGATTAATACTTGCACATTAAACTGGAAACATAAATTTCCTGTGTGTGCCTGTGTTATGTATTATATTATTGGTTATACGTATGTGTGTGTGTGTGTGTGTGTGTGTGTGTGTGTGTGTGTGTGTGTGTATGTTACACTGCACAACGCACGCACACAAATAAAACTGCAGAATAAACAGTTTACCTGGTCCAACATATAGAAAAGCAGGTACTTTTCTTTGCCATCCTTAGCATATCATTAATCCTTCTAGCTCTCCAATGTGACACATTTCTGCTACTAAATAAAACTTAAAGTAAACCATGACATAAATGCAAGCACAGACAAACACACTCACTTATACACATATACACACATACACAACCTCAAGACACAGTAGAACACTCACCTAAGATAACCCCACACCTAAGCATATGCTCAGGATATGCTAAGTTTTTGTTAACAAAATGGAAATAAACTAAAACGGATTGCAACTTCATCTCACTTCAAAAAAAGTTCCTAAAAAAATTAACTCAAAGACATCACATCCGGATAAACTATATACAAGCAGCATACCACAACAAAATGTACCACACCTCTTAGGTCATCTCTCAGAAATGAGGTTTAATTTTTTAATGGAAAAAGTTTAGTAAAAGAATATAAAATGATAGAATGTACCTAGTTCATCTGAAAATGTCATGATCAGTAAAAAGTATCAGATTATAATTATCTAACCTAAGATTAATGCAACTAAAATCTTATCTAAACTATGAAATGGAAGACAGTCCCATCTATTTCACTAACGATGGCATGCATCTATCTCATCAGGGCTTTTATAAACTGGCTGAGACTTTGACATTACCTAAAACGGCACTGTGGGCATTAAGAGCCTACTTTAGCAATTGACCTTGTAAATATACAGGCTCTAATCTGGCAAAGAGAGTTATCAATGCACAAGGCTAGACTACTGAGTAAGAAGATACCCTCACTAGAGGCCTTCTTAACTATACAAATTGTGGATATTTGTGTTGTGTCTGAAATCTGGTTACAGATCAGTGACTTCCCTCCATCCTTAAATAGCTTGTTTTTCTACCAATCATTTATTTCCACAACTGCACAGAGCAGAAACACTTGTGAGCATGTTATCTGCTGTTACCTGAAACAGCTGTGAATAAAATAGCCAGGACAATGATATTAAACCTCATAACCTAATATCAGTAAAGATGATGCCACATGGCCTCCCATCCTAATACAAACTCCCCATTCATGACATCCTAAAATCTCCAAAAATATTTTAATAAAATAGAGCCATTCTCAATTATCCTTAATATAATTTTTCTAGGGTACTTTAACTGTCCCTCCATAAGCTCATATGTAAATATTAGGCTAGCTGCCCTTGCAGGTCACTTTATGTATAACCAACTTCCCTCTTGGCACTTAAATTAACCTATCCATTTGGTGATTGATTGGCCTTACCCATCCCATGGTTGGCAATGATATATTACCCTTAGTAAAAATAACTGTGACCATACCATAGATAATTTGAGGGGGACCCATGCATGGGATGCTGCATTTAGAAGCTGCCTCTGCCCATTAGTAGTACAAAGGGCAGTTCTGGGGTACATTTTCTAATATTCATCCACAAATCCAAGTTAGTTTTGAATATGGATAGAGATGAGCTCTGTTTTACATGGAGAGGGAGTATGTTCCAGAGCAGTAATATCCTCTGTAAGATTATACTGTGCATCCAAACTGTTATGTTGATGGACTTTAGCCACAAAGTTGGCTTTTTTGGTAAGCTGCTGAGTTGTCTGTTTATTTCAGTGATGAGAGCTCTGTCCTTATTGGGATTACTTTTCTTAGTTTTGGTCAAAATTATCTTCCTTTTATTGAACATCTTGTTGACATTATGGCACCTCCATGGGGGGTTTGTTTCTGGGGTTTACCTTGCACTTGTTCTTACATGGTACCGCTGCATCTATTTATATGCTCATATAGTGTGGTGGTGTATGTTTCTACATATTCAGTGGAGTTAACTGGGTTTGTTTGAGATTTGAAGCTTGCCAATGTATAACTTAGGAGTAGGTGGTTTGCCTTGGGTAGAAGAGATCTCTGGTTTCAATTATATTTCAAAGGAGAAGGCTTTATGGTTAGATGTAACAAGTGATGAAGATACATAAGGGATGTTGCAGACTGACTCCATATTATAATGGACAAGAGTTTGTTCCTCCAGGGCATTTGTATTGACAAGACACCCATCAATCTCCATGCTTGTGCACTAATGGCGCTGTAGGTTTTTCATTCTATAGTTGGATAGTTCAGATCACCTAGGAAAATGGTATCGGTTGAAATACTTAGTGATTGTAGTTCCTGTGGATAGGCACTGTGGCTTGTTTTGGGTCATACATGGAGTTGTACATCTAGCTAATATATGATATGGGTCCTTTCTGATGGTAATTTGGACATGTATAACTTGAGTATATCATGTTGCTTTACTAGTCTTGATAAGAATGTCTTCTAAATGAAGACTGATATACCTCAACACTGTTTGCCCTTCCTGGGCAGCAGATGATCTAAACATCCAGAAAGGTGGTTATAGCTAAGTACGCCATCATAAATCTATAAATTGGCACACTTACTCTTCTATGAATAAATTTACTGAATACTTCATTAACTTTATCACTGCAAGCTGCTTCGATCACAAAGCATCCCCCACTTGAGGTGATGACATGCATCTTGTGTTCACAAACATAGCCCCTGTTTACTCCTCATGCATATTATCCTACCCTCACTGGTCAAATCAGATCACTGCACTGCACTGTCTTGCTCAGATCATGAGCTCGGTGATGACTTAAGGTGGTTCAACAGTCTTCTACAACAGGGGGCTCAAATGGAGAGATGATGAAATCAGCAAGAAAAGGAGAGTATGATTGCTGGAACTAAATTCATCTTCAAGTATTGAAGAGCACAGTGAACCCTATTTTCACAAAATTTCACCAGGATGGCACTAATATATAGACTGTATTATATATAGCATATATCATGAACTGAGGTAGGTAGTAAAATAAAAAAAAAAATGAGCTGGGTGCACAAGCCCCAAGATGAGAAAGTATCCAATCTTGGTATGCACGCTGCTGCCAGGACTAGAAAAAAATGGCCATGTAGAATCTTCTAGACAGAAACAATTTTGCAATGGGGTTAGGCCAGGCCCAGGGGGAGGATGACTGCCCTCATTAGAAGTCCACAAATAAACACAAAAAACTGAAAGCAAAAAATAAGCCATACACATGATAGACTGGACTATTGAGGATAAAGAAGAAATGGTTTGTTGTTACTATTATGTAAGGAGCCCAGAATTTCCAGATAGAAGTTATTCAAAATTATTAAGAGATAAATAAAAGAAAAGAAAACTACTTGTGCAAGTAAAACTGTGAAAAGCTTCATATGCGGATTTGTGTTCATTAATACAACAAATCTATGAAAAAAATCGCATAGACAAATAACCTTTGGTCCGCTCGGAAAAAGAAGTGACAGATGAAGTGCAAAAATATATAAAGAACAAAACCTAGAGCATTTTGAAAGGTACGAAAAAGAAACATGGGCATGGGGAAGAAAGTGAGCTCTGATATGGCATAATATTTATGTAAACGAGAAAGCCAAAGTAATCAATACAGGTATGCATCGCTTAACGTCCAGGATACATTTATCCCACAGAATGTTAAGCAGCATGGATGTTAAGTGAAGACTGTATTCTTTACACTGTGCTTTGCTTAATGTCCTTTTGTACAATGTCAGACTGCATTACATTAGTACAGTACAGTACAGACATAAATGCGATCAGAAGTTGTGCAGAAGGATGTTAAGCAGGACTCACCTGTACAGAAAAAGCAATTCCAAAAATATTTGAAGAGAAATGCAGACAGGGCACCCAGATATGGAAATTTTCATAATAGCAAAAATAAGATCACAAAGGTGGAATGTATAACAGAAGACTAATAAAGTGAAAGTGATACAAATTGAAATTGAAGTTATGGAATACCTGCAAAGTAATGGATTTAGCATTGAAAGTCTAACACAAGTTATGTCATGGAATGATGGAATAATGAGTCCCCAAATTAAGGAGAAACAGATGGAATGGGAAACATCTGATCACTTGCCATATGAAGATACTCAGGAGCCTTAAGTAGGAAACCAGTACAAAAGTTCAGTTGGAGTTGCACAGCAAGGAAAAATTCAGGAGACATTGGCAACTCTGACACAGTCAATGTTGTGGAGTGCTAGGCCAGTGAGTTTCCATATGGAAGAGCAACAGATGACACAGGATGCAGCTGAAGAGAATATGTCACAGGAACATCTTCTGGAACTTTCTGTAGAATGCCTGGTTGAAACAGAAGAAAGAATGCGCCCTGATCTATGGTAAGAGTTGCTTGATTTAATACATAATGATTGACATATTAAGGTCGATGAAAACCATAGATTGCAGAAAGTCAATATGTCCCGATGTAAGAAGTCTGATAAAACAGCTGAACACAGTAATCAGGGCTATTAACAGAAATTCATGTGACATAACAGAAGTAAATAGGTTATATTCTTGTGCAGCTAAATTAATAACAGATTAAGTCTTAAGGCAAAAAGCACAGAGCAATAAGGGAAAGGAAGAGAAGGAATCAAATGCAATCATGGAAGCATTAAATAAAGATAACTGCAAAGCAATTAAGACAAGAAGTGCCACTGTTAGAAGAGTACAGAAAAGGGAAAAGATCAACAAAAATACTTAGAAAGACAAACGTGATAAAATCAGTGGGCAGTATCAGAGCAGACTAGGATCTGTTGTACACTATTGCAAATCTTCTTCTTCTTTCGGCTTTTCCCGGTTAGGGGTCGCCACAGCAGATCACCTGTCAGCTCATGATTGGCAGTGGAGTTTTACAGTGTCGAGTTGCCAGCCCAGCGCCCAACCTTCCATAGAAGGCACACACATGCATGCACTCACACCTAGGGCCAATTTAGAGTGTCCAATCCACCTACAGCATGTCTTTGGGATGTGGGAGGAAACCGGAGCACCCGGAGGAAACCCATGCGACCACAGGGAGGACATGCAGACTCCGCAGAGAAGGCACCCCACCTGAGAATCCAACCAGAGAACCTCTTGCTGTGAGGCAGCAATGGTAACCGCTGCACCACCGTGGTCGCCTGTTGTACACTATTGCGAATGATAAACTAAAAATATCAGCGCATGCAGAAAAGATATGCAGATAAATATAAAGGAAAAGCAGAAAATAAGCAATTCTTTGATGACCCAAAAAAGTAAGGAATACACCACTAAAAAAAAATAGACACATTTTGGAGAAATATCTATGAAGACCTTGTGAACTGACAGAAGTAAAAGAAACAATAAGACATTTGATTGTACAGGGTATGAAATGGGATGAAGTAAAGGCCAAATAAATTGAAACAAAATTAAGATTAGCTCCTAACTGGAAAACCCCAGGCCACAATTCAGTACCTCACTTCTGGCTAAAAGTATTGTCATCTTTACATGAAGATTTAGCCCTGGGTGAGAACTACTTATATGAGTATGCCAAACAGACACCAACCTGGTTAGCAGCAGGAAAAACGATAGTGCTCCTTAAGAATGAATCTGCAAGCTAACTTGTCTTCCAGTGATGTATAAACTAAATACTGGAATTGATGTAACAGAGTTTGTAGTCATCTACAAGAAAATTCAATCATGGCGATATAATAAAAGGGCAACAGAAGAAAATCATATGGAACAAAGGATCATTTATTGTTAAATAAAGTAATAATGGTGAATTGTAAAAAGGGGAAGAATCTACCACTTTGCAGCTAAGCCTAGATAAAGGACAAATTATTATCTCTGGGATAAAAATTCAAAGTGGGATAGTCCAGAGTAATGCTTTGTGACTGCTGTTCGTTTGTCTTTCCTTAACCCATTAAGCTGTCTACTTACCAGATTAGGTCATGATTACAATTTGGCTCCCAGAAAACAACCATGTGTAAAGACTTTTCGTCTAATTTTTGTGGATGATTTAAAACTGAATAGTTTATCAGATGAGGAACTGAAAGCACAAGTATAAGTGGTTAACAGTTTCTCAGATGATATACGAATGCCATTTGGTCTTGATAAATGTTTGAAAGCAACATTTAAAGAAAGAAAGCTGCAGCACCAAGAAAACATCAGTCTGGGACAGGAATGTGATATAAATGAACTTGAGCAGGAGGAAGTGTATATTTGGGAAATGATTAAGAGTCAACAATAAAACATGAACAAATGTGAACAAAACTCAGTAAGGAATATTTTAGAAGACTAAAATTAATACTGAAAACAACCCTGACAACTAAGAACAAAGTAAAAAAAAAACAAAAAAAAAAACAATTTGCTCTTCTTGTTGGGGTGACTCACTGGCCAAAAAAAGTTTTCAATAAGCCGGACAGGAAAAAAAGAAAATTGCTTCACACTTATCAAATGATATATAAAAATGAGTATATACCAAGGCATGATCCTCCTTGAAATATATTACATGTATATCTGCAGCTCTAGGACTGCATACATATCTGCTTTCACTAGATCCAAACCTAATGAATGTTTTAAAACATGAGAAGAACAAGTCTAATAAGACTTTCTTGCCTCATTTAGCAGAAACATATGGGTGTCAAGTGGGAATAGAAATCAAATCATCAGTAGACAAAAATCAGACAGCAACTGAATGTGCCAAAAAAAAAAAGAAAGAATATAAGGAGAAGGATCAGATGAGAAGGAAAGAAATGTGGAAAATGTATAAATATAGTTGTAAGTACAGAAAACTCCTGGAACAACTTCATGTTGATCAGGATCTGGTTAAATAGAGGTGAATTTAAGCCAAAAGATGAAAGGTTAATACTGGTGGCCTAGTATAGTGGACTACATACATGCTGATTTACAAAGTCCAATGAACATATTCACAAACAAATGCAGGTTTTGTAAATCTGAAATGGAAACAGTTGCTTATATTGTTGCTGGATGGGATAGACTAATGGCAGAGGGCTTGTATACTGAAAGGCATAATAATGTGGCAACACTGTTGTACTAGGGATTGTGCAAACATTACAATACTGAAGTAGCTAAGAAGCATTGGAAACATAAGCCACAAAGCATTATAGAGAATGATGAAGTTTATATTGCATGAGAATCACCCATTACCAAAAATTCAAAAAATACACACAAGAAAATCAGATATAGTTGTCCATGAAAAAAAGACAAAAGTAGCATTGATCATTGAAATTGTTACACCCAGCGATTACAGTGTCTTATTTACAGAGAAAGACTCAAAGTCATAGAGTACCAGGATTTAAAGGCATACATGAGGGCAATGTGGAAGGAGAATACACAGCCAGTTCCAATAGTAGTAATAGGAACAATAGGTCTTATAAAGAATTTACAGTCATATTTAGATATGTTACCAGTAGATGTAAAACCATATAGATTGCAGAAGTCATTTCTTTGCACATTGTTGGTGCTGCAAAGAGCACTCTTAGCTAACATCAGAGATTGAAACAGTACTAATTTCATGAACTTTAATCATACTTTGACTTAGGAATGGGGTATATTCTCATCATGGGAATATAACTCTAAAAGACTCGGAAACATTAAACTGAGTCACATCAGATAACTGCAATTCACTGTACTGTCTTGTTCAGCACATGGTTCTAGTGCATGCCCATGACCAAGCTAACCATCTTTAGAGACTTTTCCAAGATCAATTCTTTTGAGCTCAGTGATGACCTGAGGTAGTTAAACAGTCTCCTACCCCTAGATGATGGCACAGGAAATGCCGCCACATATACAGAAAGATTATTCTCCAATCTCAACTATTACACAGAAGCTTTTCTTCCTTTTTGCCACAACTACAATGTCAAATTTAGAAACTCCTGTCAGGAACCTCGATTATAAACAAGATCTACAATAACAGAAAAAAGCTCATAGTCTTCAACAATACAAAAAAAAAATCAGAGTGCTATAATCAACCCCAAGAAGGTTAACAAAGAGCTCAAGAGCAACATCAAATAGTGAAGAGCTTATTATGAAGTAAAAATTGCCATTCAGCAAAGGATGACAACAAGACATTATTTAATTATGTAAACAACATCATAAAAATGCTCAGCATTACACTGAGCTTATGTGTTTTATTTATATAAAAATCATCATAAAAGTATTTAGTATTATTCAAAGCTTATATTTAACAGAACTGACCACTTATTCCCTGAGAATCTAGCCAAAATTCTGGCAGATGAATTAAGCTCTGTCTTTCCTATGCAGCCTATAAATTTCACAATGCAAAGTGTCCAGTCCATAGTCCCAGAAATTAACTCTGAACAGATCCTGAAAGTATACTCCAGTGCCAAACACCAGCTCAATTGATCTAGATAACTGACTATGCTGTATATGGTCAGTATGAAACATTCCTATCAGGCTTTTCTTTTTAAATCTTTTTTTTTTTTTTTTTTTTTTTTTTTTATGTAGGTGCTTTTTCAACCCTCCACCTGCAGGCCACCAGCATTTCATTTCCCACAGAGGCAACAGCTCAGTTACCCATTTGTTTCACTAAAGGGAGAGAGGCAGTGGAGCTTAATTACTCCTTTACTGGGTATTGGGTAAGAGTGGTTCATGACATGGCCACCAGCCATGAAGCCATATAAGGGAAGTTATACATATGGCACATGCCCTAGTCTTCACGCATTAAGACTAATGTAATATTCTGTATCTTGGATATTCCAGATAATGAAACTGAATGCCAACAGCTGGCACATAAATCTGCAGCCCAGCTACTTATTCAGCTGCAAGAAAGCCAACATAATATGTTGATTCTGTGCATGTTGTTCTTTGCCTTTAAGTTTACTGTATTTATTGTACAGTGCTGGGATATAGTAATACATTTACACCAATTCACAATTAAGAATCTTTGCTTTAGTGTTACAAAAGTACTTGCTATTGTATTGATCTGAGAGGTTGTTTAGAGCCATAGCTATTCATTCCCTGAAGGTTTTAGCCCTTATATTTCAAGTACAAATGAGACAGAGCTAAACATAACATTTAAATCCTGCTCCATTCATGAGGAAGAAGGGTTCAAAATCAGCGATAAATTTGGGTGTACCCATTCATTTGTGCATGAGAAGTACTTTGCTTTATGTGGAGAGGAAGGCAATTCCAGAAGTGGTACTCTCTGTGATGCTTGTCTATCTCACCAACATGATCTGTTTATGTCGCAAAAGAAGTTTAGAAGTCCTGAGCAGGTGTCTATGCCCTTGAACTTGAATATATGCAGAAGGTCTGACAGGACAGGGTCTGTTGAGAATCTGTATGTGAGGCAGAGATCACTATTCAGTAGCCTGCATGACAGAGAGAAGAGGGACAATTATTTGAGATGGTCTGCATAGTTTTTATGATTTAGATCATTGATATTCTTAGTAAGACAACATTGTGGGCATTAAAGTTGTGTCAGATGTCTGGACAGGTATATTCGCAAGGAGGAATTATAGACAATGTGTAGAATACAGTGGAATGATTATATCCCTGGAGATGGACACCATACAATACTATAGACTCCTCCTAGAACTGAGCTCTTTGGCAAAAACTATTAGTCAGAAGGAGATGATAACAAGTAGGTGAATAAGAATGTAAAACACAATTCCTGGAGCTTCACAGCTATCCCAACAACCCTCATAAAATTTATGCATTGGAAACTGTGTTCAAAAGCTAATAAAATTAATGGAGCAGTCCTCTTTCAGCTGAAATTGTGAGTCAGGCTATTATGGTATATATGATTATTAGGCGCCCTTTGTGATCGGCACTGCTGGGGCTGCTCTCAGTGGTTCTGTGAATTGGTCTTACATATGATTATTAGGCACCCTTCGTGATCGGCGCTGCTCAGTGGTTCTGTGAATTGGTCTTACATTTGATTATTAGGTACCCTTCATGATTGGCACTGCTCAGTGGTTCTGTGAATTGGTCTTACATATGATTATTAGGCATCCTTCATGATTGGCACTGCTGGGGCTGCTCTCAGTGGCTCTGTGACATGTTTCCTTAGTTATGATACACATTAAAATCCATAGAGTGAATGTGTGAAACAGAGAGACAGAATTAGGAGTTAAAATGGGGAGGTGAAGTTTTATTGATTATGCACAAATCAAATTATGTAATCTTCCTCCATTGGGCCTCTTATGAGTCTGTGTTTGCCAGTAACATATAGGACCCAGTTAGAAATGTAACTAGAATCTGAAGTTTTCGATGGCTAGTTGTACAGTCTTATAATCCTAGAAACATTCAGTAAAATTAGCTCAACTCTGTTAAAACTGTCTTAAACCCTAGAAGCAGAAGACTATGTAAATCATCACTGCTCCAATGTCAGTCCACCTCTATATCAGTGCAGTTTATCAACGGAGAAAATGTATAAAACAGATTCAGAGTTGTATTTGTGTTATCTGTAACAAGCAACAAGCATTGTATAGCCACCATACAAACAGAAGTTATCATACAAATAGTTTCTTTTAAAAATTTTATTGTATTTTTATATAAGAATACACATATTAACTAGCAAAAATAATAACTATTTACACAAGTGAAAAAGGTTTTAATTTTGTTGTAAGTTTTAGATACTGTGCTAGCTTGTGTGTAAAATTAGACTGCTTGACTAACACTTCATAAGAAAGATGCATTTAAAACAGCAACTGATCTACTTCATTAAAGAGAGCATGTCATCAACCCCACCCCCCCTCGCCAAAATTAATATCCACATACTTTTCCCTCAGTCAGATAAAAACAAGTGTCAGATACAAGGTTTATGAAACCTAGCCTTGTAGATTTTGCCATTCACCAGGGCAGGGACATTTAAATATTGAATCAAGAGTTTCTTATGTCCCTTGTGTGAAAGAAGTAGCATTTTGGCTCCCCCCAGTGACTTGGAACAGAGTCTCAGTGTCATGCGGTTGCCTTTTCATGCTTTTTATACCCACTTTACCCCACAAAAAGAGTAGATGCCACTCAGCTGAGACAGATGTGCTATTTTAATTCTAAGCTTATTTTTCTTTTTCTTTGGCATTCACAACATGCCATTGTGGATTTCATCTGTTCTAGTCTAGCTGTTAATTTAGGAAAGCAAATCACTGACTGCAAACCAATATTCCCAAATGCCATGCAGAACATAAAACGGAGCTTTGGGAAACCTATAATGCATGAAAATCGCATTTTTAAAAACACTTGCATTGTTCTGAAAATTACTTAAACCTGGAAGAAACCAATGCTTGGGACAGCATGCTTCAGAAAATTAAATCAGTTTCCGGGGTTCTTACATTTGATATGCAAATAGATTAACACATTTTCAGTAGCCAGGCCTTATGAGATATACAATACTTTTTTTTGTAGCACTTTAAAAGCTGACTTTATACACAGATGATTGGCACCCTGTCTAGCAGATTTCAAATACAAGGCACAGAAATCTGCAACTAAATAATCAGAGCACATTATATGGCTATTTACTGTTAACTACTCACTTTATCACCTTTTAGAACATTTTATTTTGTTTCCCATCTGTTGCTGTCTCACACATATCTTGTAACGAGGATTAGTCATAGTATACATAGCGAATACGAGAATTAGATGCTCTAGCTGATTTTCAGATTTCAACGTATTGCTCTTAAAAGTAAGAATTATGTCCTTACACTACCTCAGGATAGAATAGTTTCCCATTAAACAGAGTAAGGTGTGCTTGTACTCAATATGCCTAAAATGCTGTCCTGGTGTGCTTGTACACAATATGCTGTCCAATGAACCCAGAAGAGAAGGCTCTACTCACACAGATAAAATGGAAGCAGAGCTAGCTTGATAAACAGAAAAAACAATAATCATACAAATGGATGTCTTTTTCTATGCTTGGCCCTCAAGTAAGGTATAAGCAATGACCTCATGTATGAAATGCCCTAACCAAAAACTTTCAGGAGTAAAATACTTAATCTAAAAACGCACTGTGAAATGTAATCATTCATGCATTTACCGTTGTCTGAGCCACACAAATTTCTCACCTTGCTTTTATAGTCTGTCTCTCTCCTGCCTTATTTCTTTTTGGAACTTCGTGTCACTCTGTTCCTTGTGACTCTGTTTGTATTTTTATATGCGAACGTGCTATTGCTCAAGTACAGTACTTCTAACTTCAGCACTAACCACTGATTATGAATTTCTAATGTTTGGCATATTGTACACATTTTAAACATTTGCTGATGAGTTTGATGTTACACATAACAACTGGTTTGCCACCTAATCCTATATCTATATATATATATATATATATATATATAAAGAGTTTCCCTTTATAATCGCAAAATACTGAAATCTCGAATTTCAGTATTTTGCGATCATAAGGGTGAATTTTTAAAATGTCGAAAGTGCATAATTGCAAATTTGAATATTTCGAATTTGCGGTTATGGCTTTATGTTACGTGACGTGCGCTGTTTGGTTAGGATGTTGTTCGGCGTAGTGTATAGATTTACGTGGAATCTCAGGTAAGTGAGTGTTTTGTAAGGGTTTTGGGTGGGAGTTTGAGTGTATGCAAGATTGGAAGTTGTATGTGTGGGTTAGGGTAGGAAGGTGAGCATATGAGTATGTACTTGTTGGATGTGTTGGTGTTTGTCTATGTGTGATGTGTGTGTGTGTGTGTGTGTGTGTGTGTGTGTGTGTGTGTGTGTGTGTGTGTGTGTGTGTGTGTGTGTGTGTGTGTGTGTGTGTGTGTGTGTGTGTCTGCGAGGGATTGTCGAATGTCTGGGTGTGAGTGTACTGTCATTTACTGTTTGTGCGATCCCGGAGTTAATATACATATATATATATATATATATATATATATATATATATATATATATATAAGGGTGCAACCCCAAATGGGTGGTCAGGGGGGCTTACAGGTATGTGGATGTGTGGTGTTTTGTTTTTGTGTGTTTATTTGTTTTATAGTGTAGGTGTTGTGGTTTATGTGTGGTGAGATGTATGCTGCATGTTTGGGATTTGTAGTTTCGGGATTGTGAAGGTTCAGTATTTGAAGGTTTTGCCTTTATGGTACTGAAATACTGAAATTTGACATTTCAGTACTTTGTGATTATAAAGGGAAACCATATATATATATATATATATATATATATATATATATATATATATATATATATATATATATATATATATAAAGCAGCATCCATGTATTATCCATTGTTGTGAATAAGGTGAATATGCCTTTAGCTTAGGCTGGGGCAGAAATTAGTAATTTATTTAATCAGTCAACAGTCATGCCTATTAAATACTAAATAATGGAAGTAAATAGATACTACAGGGTATCTTGGCCATAAATTTAAGTAAATAATTTTTTTATTTAATAATTTAAGTTAAGTAAATTCCCACTGGATGTTATTTTATAACGGGAAAAAATATGGCCAGATGAAATATAGGGGACTAAAATGTACTCTGTCTAACCTGTTAAATCACATCTCTGACTTGAAGAGGGCAGTTATGGTGTTTTCACTTGTACTGCCAGTGGGAGAGAAATTTGCTATCTAGGCATAATTTGCGGGATCTAATATAAAACAGTACAAGAACAGCAAATCTGCTATCCCTGGCTTATATGGTAAACATGTTCAGAAAATGAAATCTCAGTTATGTGATTCCAGGTTGTCAGAAATACACTATTAAAAAATAAATTACATGCAGGCTTTTGTTTATATGAAATGTATTCATGTATTCAAAATAAAGGCAGAACTACTGAAGCAGATCACTTTATTTTGCAAATCTGTTATCAAGTAGCACAAAACTCACTAAAAGTAATATAAAATAAATTCTTAATTCACTTAGTTGATCATGTTTTTGTTATCACACTGTGCTGGCAGTAATTCAAAATGTTTGTATAAAAGCTGACTTTACTATTTTACCCACAGGTTGTTACAAGTAAACAGATTCACAAGTATAGTAATGGCATTCATTGCAAAATATCAGAAGTTTCAAAACAGTTTATAGGTTCATAGGTGTTTACTAGACTAATGACCACAAGGCCTTTTTTAAGCCTAGATGTACAAACATTTTAACTTTAGACTTCTTTATAAAAATACTCAAGTAAAGTGATTAGTAAATTTGTATAACATTTTGATAAAGTCTTCAGACTGCTTGTCTCTGATTTAAGTCAAAAACAGAATTTACAACAATATGACCTTCATGTCTTGTTTTGGTGCGGAGTAGATAGCTCAGTCTTTTCAATTATAAGAAAGAAAACTGTGACTAAAGCACTCCCAGCCAATAAAGCTCTGGGTCTTTAAAAGGGTACTGAGTTGACAAACATGCAGCTCCATGAGGTCTTGGCCCACCAGCTGGTGCCACTGTTCATGCATCCGCTTTTTTGGTGGGAGAGCACTTTCGTACCTTTGGGAAGCTTGGAGATTAGAGTCTTGTCTCAGTGTGACATGGACACTTCCCCTATGAAGTTTTATTATATTATACCTTTAGTCAGCATAAAGGCCAATATACTAGCCAAAATGATAGCAATACAGATGGAAAAGCATAGGAAATACTGAAAAGCAAGGAGATAGGATTTGATAAAGGGGAGCGATTTCGCTTTAAGCATGTCTTTGCAAAAGCTGGCCTAGTAGAAAGCCCTTTAGCTGTTATGTCAACTGATACTGATAGGCATCTCACAGAGTCAGCTAATTATTTCTTTCTAACTAGATCAATTAAGAAATTAAACAAAATATTTCAGACAATAAAAGCATCACTCAAAAGTCACTAAATGGCACTATAACACAATACATAAGGATGAAAAAACTCATATATTTGTCTTCAGAGGCAGACGGCTTTCAATACCTGTGGGTTTCTATGTCCAAAAAAGGAGTTTGAATAATTTGAATAAAAAGCTAATGTGGGACTTGGACAGATGGTAAAATAATTAATCATTCATTGTCCTTCAGTGGCATAATTAAGATCCTGAAACCAATGGATTTGCCAGACTAACTTACCTTTGTCACCAAGGCAGGAAATAGTTGCTGATACTAAGTAGGGTGCATGAACCAAGGATAGGGGTGTACTGTTACTTCAGCACACTCTCTACTGTAGTCATGCAGTAAATGTAAGTAGGGTGTAAATCTGAAAGAGCAGGAACTCAAAAAATAGAAGGGGGGCATTCCAACAGCTCTTTCTCATCTTATTAAGACACTCTGATCAAGGGAGGGAGTCATACCTCTATCTACACATAATATGCTTTGGTACAGATTTGTAAGTGAGATTCCTTTTTTCCACTAATTAGATTTAGGTAAATCCTCTGTGAATTTAAAACAGCAATGTATCTACCTCATTAAATAGAGTGCGTCATCTACCCCCCCCCCCCCCAAGCACAGTGTCACTCAGGAAGCTATGCCCCTTTTCTTTCTTGCCTACTGTGACCTACTTTGGAGTAATTTCTCTTTAAGGCAAATGAAATTTTCCTAACTGCAGCTGTAATCCTCAGTAGATCACATTTTTGGCCAATTTGGCAAAACTAGGATTCACATACCTTTCCCTCAGCCAAATAAAAAAGTGCAACCTTCTCATAACCACTATACTAAGGAATATAATACAGTGCCCAAGCAAAGGAATATAATACAGTGCCCAAGCAAAGGAATATAATACAGTGCCCAAGCAGCCTGAGAAGTGGCTGGGGTCACTGGGATTGAAAGGAAACTAATTAAAATAAAGTTAATGAAAATACAGGTGTCTAGGTAAACTTACTATAACAGTAGATGTTGGAATGATCACTGTTGCAGTAGCCTTAACTTTATGGGTTATATCTTATCATGGATATAACAGACAGACAGCTTCAAAAGATTCAAGGTGCTTTCCACTCACAAAACTGTTAGGCAGTTCAAGATGAGCTGACTAAAAGACAGGTTTGAGCACCAAGCTCTTCACAACTTTCCAACCAACTGACAGAAGGAGGCTGAGCATTGAAAGGACAGTTCTAGGAAGAAAGCAGAGTTGTGTAAAATCTTACCATAACAGTAGATGTTCTTTTCTTTACTGTTGCAGTATTTTTTACAATAGGGATCCCCTGCCTAGGGTAGCCTGATGTCTGGCCAGTGTACCAATGCCTTTAGATTGTAATGGGTGTGATGTACGTTACATGTATGCTCCCTACGCATGGCATATGGCACAGAGTTGACATCTGGATATACAGTCCTTAAAAGTGAAAAGTTCCAGCAGGAACAACAGTCTAAGAATATCATCAGCTAGCAGGCACATCCAGAAGGGAAAAGGATCATGGGAAGAGGGAGGGAACAAATACTGCAACAGTGAAGAGAAAGACATGTACTGTCATAGTAAGATTTTACACAACTGCACTATGTCCTTCCATATTACTGTTGCAGTATTCTTTACAGCAGGGAGAATACAATAACTCAGGAAGAAGACTGGGAGGAAGAGGGGCCAGCAGAACCATCTACCATCTACTAAGCCATGAAGAATGGCGGAGGCAAAACAGGCAAAGGCTCTAGAAATCATATCCTAATTATAGTGCTTAATAAAATTATGCACAGAAGTCCACATAGCTGCCTCAAGAATAAAATTAGTATCCAAACCCTTGAAAAAAGCACCAGAAGAAGCCACAGACCTAGTAGACCTAGTAGAATGAGCTTTAACAGCAGAAGGAAGGCTCTTTCCATGAAAAGAAGACCAAAAAGAAATGGGTTTAGATATCTAGGAAGAAATGGTTTGCTTGGAAACAGTCAAACCTAAAGACCTAGGATGAAAATAAACAAAAACATGTTCAGAGATTAAAAAAAGGTTTAGTATTATCGAAATAATATTGGAGTTGTCTATGTAAATCCAATGTGTGCAAAACCTTCTCACTAGCAGACTACAGAGAGGGGAAAAAGTAGGTGAATGAATACACTGATTAAAAAACAACTCATTAACCATCTTAGGCATAAAAAGATGATTAGTAGGAAGGGACATCCTGTCTTTATGAAAGACTATAAAAGGAGGAACAGCCATAAGGGCTTGCAGCTCAGGCATCCATCTGGCAGAAGTAAGGGCCAAAAGAAGAATAGTCTTCCAACAACAATGCTGTAAGGAAGCTGAAGCAGCCGACTCAAAAGGAGCCCGAGTCAATTTTCCTAAAACAAAATTAAAGGTCCCAGGAAGGAGAGACGGGCTTCCTGGGAAGGCTAATGTGAAGGACACCTTTAAGAAACTGTTTGGTCTCAAATCTAAAGGCCAAAGGGGAGACAAAGCCAGACAAGCAAAGACAACTCATAGGTGGGCCTTAACAGAATAGTATGCCAGCCCAGCATTAAGCAATTCACTCAAATAAGAGAGAACCAAAGGAACATCCATAGTAAGTGAATCCAAATTACAAGAAAGACATCAAACAAAACATCTCTTCTATTTGGACAAATAAGATTTTCTTGTAGTGCATTTCCTGGCCTTTTGCAAGACCTCAAGCACATCTTCAGAAAAATGTGTCTGAAGGGGATCAAAATTCCTATCACCCACAGCATCAGTTGAAGAGTGAACATGTGGGGATGGATTAGAGACCCCTTGTCTTGTGTGAGTAGATCTACCCTGTGAGGTAACTTGTGGTGACTGCCCTTGGATACATGCAGAAGAAGAGGCAACCAATGCTTTCTGGGCCAAAAGGGAGTCACCAGAAAGATTTTTGGGAACATCCTGTTTTATCTTGAACAGGACATTTGGAATGAGATGAAGGGGAGTGAAGGCATAAAGAAACATCCCCTTCCAAGAAAAAGAGAGGGTATCCACCTTCCAGGCCAGAGGACATGGAACTCAGGTGCAAAATAGAGGAAGTTGTCTGTTCAGAGGGGAGGCAAATAAAACTATTTGAAGAGTACCTCACTGGTGGACAATGTCCAGAAACATATCCCTGTGAAGCATCCACTCATGTGATTGTGTTAGGGACATGGACAGAGAAACTGCCACTATGTTCTGATCCAAGGGAATATAAATTGCCTGAAGAGTTACTTAATATTGAATAGCTAGATCCCAAACCTGAAGGACTAATCTGTACAGGAAATAAGACTTTGTATCCTCTTGCTTGTTGATGTACCACATCACTGTGGTATCGTCTGTGTGAATCTGGAGGGGACCTGGAAGGAAAAGACAATGAAAAGCCTGAAGAGCCAGAAGAGGAGCTCTCATCTCTTTGACATTGATGTGGTCTTTTCTTTGTCAAAGAGAACAAAGACCTTGCACTTTCAGAGGCCCAAAGGAGGCTGGCCATCCCATGTCTGAGGCATCTGAGAAGAGTTCCTGAGAGAGGAAGGGTGGTTAAAAATGAAGCCCTGGGTTAAGGGACAACTGATGAATCTACCAGTGAAGTTCTAGCTTGAGGCATTGAAAAAGAGGGACTAAAAAATCTACAGGATGAGAATGTTGAAACCAAACTGACTTTAGAAACCACTGGAGCTTTCTCATGTGGAGAATGGCCAAAGGAAGCATAGGAATGGTGGAAGCCATGTAACCCTGAGCCCTCAGAAACTCCCTAGCTGTAATGGAAATTGAAAGAAAGCAATCATAGTTAAAGCCTTGGGAGGAGGCAAGGATGCCAGCATTGGAACTGTCTGGAACCTGCACCCCAGAAAAATATGATCCTAAGAAGGAATCAGGAATGGTTTTTGGAAGTTCACAGTAAACCCCAGGCTTTGCAGGAGAAAAATATGATGCGGAAGTAAAATCTCTGGAGAGGAGACCTGAATGAACAGGTTGTCCAGAGAAGGAAAGACCTGTATCCCGCTCAACCTACAGAAAGCAGTCATAGGAACAAGGCATTTGATGAAGACCCTTGGGGCAATATAGAGGCCAAAGGGCAAAGCAGAGAATTGAAAATGCAGGGAAGCAACAGAAAAACATAAAGACTTCCTGAAAAGGGGATAAATAGGAATGTGTAGATAAACATCCTTGAGATCCACGGACACTAGAAAATCCTGAGGCAGTAGTAGAGGAAACAAGGTCTGAAAACATAGCATCCAAAAGGAAGAGACCTTCAAAAAGGTGTTTTAACTGAGAAAGATCCAGAATGGGTCTCCAGGTGTCTTCTTTCTTGATGTTCAAAAACAAAGGGAGTAAAACCCCTTAACTTTCTGGGGAGTTGGAACTTCTTGAATTGTTCCTTAAGCTAATGGGCCCTGAAGCACCTCTGGAAAAAAAGGTAGTTGTTCTTAAGGTGTTTGAGTACTACCCAAAAAGGGGGAAGAGATTTCCAAACCATGTAATAACCCTGGTGAATTGTGGAAAAAAACCAGGAGTCTTGGGTGAATTTTACCCAAAAAGGAAGGGACAAGGAAGGATACAGAGAAAGAGGAATGTGACTGAGAAAAATAGTATAGTCAGACAGCACCTGGTTTGTCAGGAAAAAGAGGCTTCTGAGTAGAAGGAGTCTGAGTAGCTTTAGGAGGGAAAACCCTTCTACCACCATTTTTACCCTTGGGGGGAGGATGAGACTGTCTATGAACAAAGGCAGGCTTGTTAGCATAATTCCTATGAAACTTTGGAACAGGTGAAACAAAAATATGCTTCAACTCCTTTTACCTTTTTTTGCAGGGACTTAATCTAATATACAGCAGCAGCAGCACCAAAACAAATGCTTATTATCCAGAGGAGCATCCAAAAGCTTAGCCCTGATATCAGGCAAAGACTGAAGTCTGAGACAGAGGAATCCATGAAGGGAACCAGATGATTCTGTAGGCTTTCCCCAGCCTCAAGAGAGATGTCTGATGGAGGTTGTACAGTCAAAAAATCTGACTGAGATTTCTTGGTCTTTTTCTTCGCAGAGGACTGACCATTGAGACAGGAAGATCCTTCGACAATTTAAGTCATTGGTTCTCTAAATAAATCACAATGAAAGAAAGCTGACTATGCAACAACATGTTAGGGATGAAAGCTTGACAAATTGCACAAGACATATGGTCATGGGAAGTGACTAAACAGGACAAACACTACTCGTGATGATCTTTATGGGGAATCTGTCTCCTGCACTGCCATTTCCCCTTTCTGGGTGACATGAAACCAACAACCAGAACAAGGAAAAAAAAAAAGGCAAGAAAATCAAAAAAGACCAACAGTGCACTTATCTGAAATTGTTTTTTTAACCAGCAGAGGAACGAGTGTTCAGACCAATGACCAAAGTTAGTGTTTGAACTGCTGGCAATGAAGTTCTGAGGATGGTAAGTCCGGATGTCACCTTTATGCTTAAATTATGCACAGGGAGCATACGTGTGACATACAGCACACTCATTACAACTTAAATGCTTTGGTATACTGGCTGGAAATGATGTCAAAAAATACATGTCCATTTAAAAAAAAAGAAAAATATATAAGTCTTTCGGTTTCTTCTGGTTAGGGGTCACCACAGTGGAACTCTGCTCTACTAATGATTGGCAGTGGATTTTTACAGTGCTGAGTTGCCAGCCTGATAACCAGCCTTCAAAGAAGGCACACCCATTCATGCACGCCCCTACCTGCATGTCTTTAGATGTCACTCGACCATGGGGAAGTCATGCAGAGTCCACACAGAAGGCACTCCAGCTGAGAATTGAATGAGAGGACCTCTTGCTGTGAGGCAACAATGCTAATGACTTCACCACCACGGGCCTTACTGATATACATAAAAAAACAACAAAAAACAGGGGGAGGGGTGGAATGAGGGAATGGCTACTGCAGCAGTGACTATTCAAACATCTACTGTTATGGTTTACTATCAAAACTGGAATATGTTCATCATATTGATCACTGCTATAGTAGCCTTAGCTATATGGGCTGATTATCCTAGCTTGCTACCTTTAGAGGTTGAAGGAACAGAGTCCAGGAACCCCTGGAGAATGGTCCTTGCAAAGCCTGATCTCTATCTAGAGAAGACATCAAGCTTATAATGTTCTGCAAAGCCTGATCTCGATCTAAAGAAGGAATCAAGCATATAATGTTTTATAAAATTAAGTACAGAGAACCACATAGCTGCTTCTAGAATCCAACCATTTACAAAAAGCCATAGATGAAGCCAAAACCTTGGTAGAGTGGGTGTTGATCTTAAATGGAATTAGTTTTGTAGTAGTGAATATAACACAAGGTAATAGCCTTGGACAACTACTTTGAAATAGTCTGTTTTGACATAGGATGTCTCTTCTTACCTTGAGAACAAAGGAGCAATTGATCTAAAAATCTGAAAGACTGAGTTCTGTCATGATAGCAACAGAGTTTTCTGTTACATCCAAGGTAGAAGGTATCATTTCTCCCTCATTTTTGGGTTCAGGAAAGAAAATGGGGAGATGGAGAGACAGGCTTAAAGTAAACTCAAATAGCACTTTTAGATATAAAAGATGGATTAGTTCTCAAAGAAACACTGTCCTTGTGTAAAATGAGGTAGGGATGACTCACCATAAGAGCTTGAAAGTCAGATACTTTTTTGCAGAGGTCAGAGCAACTATTAAAACTGGTTTCTGTGTTAAGAACTTCAAATTTGCCAGGTTAGCTGGTTCACATGGGCCAAGTGTTAGCTTCTCTAACATAAAACTAAAATCCCAAGGAGGTCTTGGATGCCTCTTGTGCAAAAACCCTTTCAAAAACATTTTGGCATGAGACTGCACTGAAAGAGGAGGACACATGTGCAGACATGCTAAAATGGCAGAAAAATGAACTTTGACAGAGAAGAAAGAAAGGCCATAGGATGCTAACTTACACAGATATTGTAAAACCAGAGACCTACAAGCCCTGAATAAGTGCTGGTTATGTTGTTGGCATCAATTAGAAAACCTTTTATATTCACTAATATATAATTTACTAGTAGCAGGTTTTCTTCACTCCAGTAGTGCCTGCTGCATGCCCTCTGAAATGAGGTGTCTAAAAGAAATTAAGACCCCGTCATCCAGACAGTCAATTGAAGGTGATTTATGTCGGGGTGTATCAAACACCCATTTTATTGTGTGAGTACATCCAGTCTGTGAGAAATTTTGTGGCAATCGCCTCTGGCTACTTAAAAAGAAGGGGAAAATTATGCTTGCCTGGACAAGAAGGGAGCCACTACAATGATCTTGACGGACTCCTTTTGAATCTTTAGAAATACCCTGGATATTAGTGGAAAGGGTATAAAAGCAGACATGAAAATTCCTATCCAAGTGGAGGAAAAGGCATCTGTCTTCCAGGCCTTCCTGCATGAAGTTCTGGAGCAGAATATTGCCAGCTGATTGTTCAGAGAGGAGGCAAAGAGGTTTACTTCAGGAACTCGCCATAGATGGATCAAATCTTGGCAGACCTTCTGGTCTAGTTTCCACTCAGGAGGGTCTGCCCTTGTACTGCTCAGCTTGTACACCACACGGCTTTGCTCTACCAGAATGTAAGACACATGTAGAGTGAGATTGTGCTGTGAAGCTGTATCCCAAGCTAATGTGGCTAGCCTGCAAAGGTGATATGACTTGGTTCCCCCATCTGCTGATGTACCACATGAATGTGGTATTGTCTGTAACAACATGAAGAGGTCCAGGGGACCATAGATGCTTTAGAGAGTTTAGTTTCTTGATCAGGGCAAGCACTTATGTGCTTGCATCTGTCCTTGGTGTCCCACACCTCCTGTTCATTTATCCTGCTCCCCAAGCAAAGTCTAAGGCATCTGCGGTAAGTGATTGCTTTGGAACAGGTTAGGTGAATGGGAGATGTGAATTTAGCGATATCTGATCTCTCCATTAAGATATTTGTCTTCTGATATCTGATCACCAGGATTTGAAAAGACAAAGGTTGTTGGTGCTGGGACCAAAGGGATTTCACATACCATTGCATGTTTCTCATGTGGAGTCTTGTCAAGGGTATCAATAGAACTGCAGAAGCCATGAGACCCAAAAGCCTGAGGTATTTCCTTGCAGTGACTGAAGTCTGAGTTGAAAATCCTATAAAAAGATCTAGATGTAGGCCTATTTCTCCTGTGAAAAATGTCTTTGAACTGAAGAGTCTAGTTGACGTCTCATGAACACAATTACATGTAAGTGAGTCAAGGTAGACTTTTGAATGTTTTCTTGGAATACTAGCTTGTGTTTGAGAGCTCTCACCCAAGGCAGAGATTCCTGACAATTTGAAAAAGACTCTGCAAGTATAAGAAAGTCATCTAAATATGATAAAGTGTGGATAACCCATATCTTGCACTGAGATGTGACTAGTGCTAGACACTTTATAAACACTCCTGGTGTAGTGGAAAGTCAAAAGGGTAAGTCAGAGAATGGATATTGTGATCCAGACACACAAAATCTTAACAAACTTTTATGTCTGGATGAATAGCGATGTGATGATAAGCATTTTTTTAAATCTAGTGTTACCTGGAAACTTGAATGAGAAAGAAGAGGTAACAGGTTGTGAAGTGACATTTTCAATTTGGGCTCTATCACAAACAGATTTTGAAATAAAGATCCAGAACTGGTCTCCAATCACTTTCTTTCTTTCATTGGCACTAAAAACGTCCTTGAATAAAACACGTTTTCCACCTGGGAAGGGGTAACTG
The DNA here is from genome assembly GCF_019279795.1 of Protopterus annectens. Taxonomy (NCBI): domain Eukaryota; kingdom Metazoa; phylum Chordata; order Ceratodontiformes; family Protopteridae; genus Protopterus; species Protopterus annectens. The sequence goes on from NC_056741.1 coordinate 1,612,039,680, forward strand.
TTCTATGACTCCCTGGAACAGCATGTGATAAAGGACAAATGGAAGAAGAGTTTGGTCTGGAGGATGAGGAATTACCACCTGGAAAGGGGGAATTTGCTCCCTTTGACATCTGAAAACTTGATTAATGATGTTCAGAATTCATTTGCCTGAAATGATCTGTTGACAAAAAAAAAAAAAAAACAGCAGAGATCCAGACGATCTGGAAGACAAAAGGGGGTGCCAGAGTGGGAGGGGGGGGGGACAAAGTCTCTTATACAGTCAGTCTTACTTACTGGACTGACTTTGTTTGGCGAGCTTTCAGATTTTGTTATTGGAACCCCTTGCCATTTCTTCTTAAATGTCTGTTTATCTGCATTTTGTTGAAATTATTTAGTTGTTTTACCAAAATTGGATAAAGAGAGAATCCATTGGAAAATTTGGAAAAGCAGTGTTGAAAATCTTAAGATATTCCCTGCGTCAGCTTACCCTTTTCATAGGATCATAGGGTGTTACTAGGCTATTGGCTCTGAGGCCCTTATAAGCCTAGCCAAGAGTTTAGCCCATGCATAGACAAATCAGCACCTGATGTCCCTGTCCAGCAGGGACACGGGTGGAATCCTAGGGATGTATTTTCTATTTCCCAGCCAGTTAACCAGGTTGCACTTCAAAAGGTTTAAACAGGTACTCTGCTTGATGTGGAGAGGGAGTCTATTCCATAGATAGGGGAGTCTCTGGGACAAAAATCTGTCCAGCCAACAAGTCCTATTGATGTCAAAGACCAGGTTGAGGCTGCAGGTGCAGGTTACTCAAGTGGAGCTTGACTTGCGGATATGCAGCAGTCCCATCAAGGCTGGGTCCGAGATCGCCTTGTATGACAGACAGAGGTCACCTCTGAGGAGTCTGCATGAAACAGAGTAAAAGGGATATGGCTTTTAGCCTATCTGTGTATGGTAGATTTTTAAGGCTCTGGATTCTCTTGGTGAGGAACCTCTGTGGTCTCTCCAGCTGCTGCATGTGCTTTGTGAGGTACATGCCGAATGGGGAATTGTACACAATAATGGGCTTTATAAGGGAAGAATACAGGGATGTTATGACCTCCTTGTCCCTGGATGAGATACCCTTACTTATGAGGTGGGCCATATAGAAAGCTTTCTGTACAATGGAAGCAACATGGTGGTCAAAAGTCAGGTTGCTCTCAATCTGGGTGTCCAAATCTCTCACAACTGATTGCATGCTTAGGATGTTGTTATTAATGTGATAATTTGTGGGGACATCACTCTCCCCAAAGGGGACAATGATGCATTTTTTTTGTGTTCAGTTTGAGGCCATGTTTCTGGCACCAGTCATTTGTTTGGGTGAGACCCTCTTGGAGGAATTCCATGTCACTAGGGGAATTGATAACAGCTCCCAGCTTGCAGTCATCTGCAAACTTGGTCAGCCATAGCCCACTGGTTTTGGCCTACACCTCAGAAAAGCATATCCCAAATAACAGAGGCCTCAAGACTGAACCCTGGGGTATGCCACTTGATATGGGTCTACTGCTTGAGGTGGCTTCCCCTATTTTGACTAGGTGGGTTCTATCAGTGAGCCACTTAGCTACCCATCTGGTAACATATGCATTGATGACTAGCTGAGACAGTTTATCTGTTATGCCTGAGTGGGGAATAGTGTCGAAGGCTTTGGCCAGGTCAAAGTAGGCAGTGTGCACTGTCTTACCCTCATCCATGGCTTTGGTGACTGTCTCAAAAAAGTCGACCACATTTAACAGACATGACCTGTGACATGACAATGACAAATGGTGTGTGATTGAGTGTTCGGATGTTGTCAATGTCCTTGTTAATGAGGTCCATGATAATCCTTTCCATGACCTTGCAGATCAGGAGAGTTAGGCTGATTGGTCTATAATTTCCTGGATTGGTAGACACTCCAACTTTGCGTAAAGGGATGACAGTGGCTGTCCTCCACTCAGCTGGGACAAAGACAGCACTCAGGCTTTGGTTGAATATGGCGCCTAATGGTGCTGCAAATTCCTGCCTGAGTTCATATAGGATGCAGCCTGGAATGTTTCTGGGTCCCATGGAGGCTGTATTTTTTGACTTTGAGAGAGCAGTCATGACCTGATCCCTAGATATAAGGAGAAGGGGGCAGGTACTGGGAATGTCCTGATTTATTGATGAGGGGGACAGAGGGGTGAAACTTTTGCTGAATCTGTCAGGAAGCAAGTTTGCTATATCTACGGCATTTGTATATGTGGTGTCCTTGACCACCAGTTCTGAACAGATCTGGCTGCTACCTTTGAGATTACGGACATATGTGAAGAAGGCCTTATGACTGTCTCTAGAAGATTTGCTCAATTTGGACTCAAAGTTTGGAGGATTTCACTAGTGCTACTATTTGCTTGGTTAGGCTAAGGAGAGATTGCTTCCAGTTGGGCATCTGCTCTTTCTTGGTCCTGGACAGCAATTTTTCTTCTTTTGTTATAGAGTTTATTTATTGCAGATGTCCACCAGACAGGTTTGCTCTTCCTTGTAGAGGATGATTTAGTCCTATCAGGTATTCCTGATTCCATGCATCTATATAAATGTTCATATAGTAATTTGGTGTAGGTTTGGATACTGCTGCCAGTTCCTAGAGAGGGGGAGAAGCTGTGACCTTTTTATACCATCCCTAAGGAGGCTGTAATCAGTTTTGGAAACATTTTTTTGTTTGACCCTAGCTAGGTGGGGGGCCGGGGGAGATGGTAACTTCAAACGTGACCGCTTTATGGTCTGATCTTACAAGGGAGGATGATACTACAGGGATGCTGCAGTGGTTACTCATGTTGGTTAATACCAAGTTCAAGATATTATCACCTCTTGTGGTTTTTATTGACTAGCTGCTCCAAAGCATTTGCATTGACAAAATCGAGGAATCTCTGAACATTTATGTTCTGGCATGAGTAGCTCTTCCAGTCTATGTTTGGGTAGTTAAAAATCACCTAAGATCAAGGTAAAGGGTTGAATCTTGATAGATTTGAAGAGGTCTCGATAGGCAGTTTGGGCGCCTTGGGTCACATTTGCAGGGCTGGTAGATAACTATGATTTGTATAGGGATCTTGTCAATGGTTAACTGCACCTGAAGTGTCTCCTGTGCGTCATATTGTTTGACCAGCCTGGAGGTGTGTATGTTAATATATACTGAAACTCCACCTCCTTTGGCTTTACTACCCACAGTTTGGGGTCTGAATGTATGATAGGATGAGTAACCAGGTATGGCTCTTCACAGCTTTGAAACAGTTTTCTGTGACTGCACAGATATCAGCATTCTCCAGGGTTAAGAATGCTTGCTATGAGTGCAGTTTCATGTTTAGACTCCTAGCATTTAGCAGCATGACTTTTAATTTGGGTTTTGATGAAATGCTTACATTGGTAGTTTTAACCTCTTCACTTTTTCTAAAAAAGGCACTATGGGGGAGGCAAGTGCCTTTGCCAGAAGCCTGAAGCCCAAGTGAGACAGATGCAGGCCATCTCTGGCAAAGCATCGTGGTCTGTACATCATATCTTCCCAGGCTGTCAAGTACTGGATCCCCCTGGAATAATACCATAAACTAAGCCAATTGTTAAAGTCAATAATTTTCTGCTTGTATTGAGGCATAACTATGAGTGATGGTAGAATGCTGCTTAAGGCTAGGGACATACCTGCCTGGGACATATATTCAGCAAGTTCAATCATGTCTCTCTTCATATAGTCCGGGGAGGTGCGTCTCAATTCATTCACACCAATATGGACTATGACAGAGTCATAACAGTACCTGTTGTTGAGAGACTTGATTGTGTGTGTGTGTGTGTGTGTGTGTGTGTGTGTGTGTGTGTGTGTGTGTGTGTGTGTGTGTGTGTGTGATATGGCAGATTCTGGCCCCTGATAGACAACTAGGCACATCTGTGTGTCTCACAATGAAGTCTCCTATGACTAATATGTTGGGTTTATGGTTAGGCCTTAGTGGGTGTGAAACACAGGTGTGTGAACTATGCATGGTATGTGGTGTGGAGGCCTGTGGAGATCATGTGTGTTTTTGTCTCCTCCCACTTCTTGATCATGCCTGTAGTAGACAGGCCAATAACTAAATCTCTAGCCAAAGAAGAATTAAGAAACTCATTTTTATCATAATCTGGGGCATTCTGAGAATGCACCCATGCAAATGTCCTCAAAACAGTGCCAGCGACCATAGACCTTGAAAAGTATCAGCAGAATCTTACACACACTTTATAGAATGAGTAGTAACTCTAGCAATGGAAGAAATTAAATTATTTAAAGCTGATTTTTCCTCACATGAAGAAACTGCAGACAAAACATTACTCATACTTTGACAGTTTGGACAAACCTTAACATATGAGCTTGACAATTAAAAATTCTGAAAATAAAAGTTACAGAACATATACTTTTCCCCATATTTATCAATAATGTTCCCATCTTAATCAGAAACAGTAGGACTGGTATTAACTGTTTTGCAGCAGGATTAACTAAAACTATAGATGCTAAATTGGGTTTGGGAAGAGTGGATAAAAACTTAGACTAAGGAACTTTATACATCCTATTTGCCTTTTTAGGGGCAGCTGGTTGACTGTCAGGAAACACACACATCCTACAAGGCAGACAAAACTGAAGGAATAGAAGTAGGTTCTGGATATTCATTCTGTAACATCTCATAGTACTTTCTGAGGGACTGAGAAACCTCTGTGTTCTCTAACTGAAAACACTGGTACATTTTAAAAATATTTTCAGAGACAGAGAAACTCCCACATGGAGAATCAGGATCTGGGCACTTCAGAATCTTGAATCTCTTCACGAAAGGAAGACTTAATTTCTTTTACCAGAAACTGTGTTACAAGAAAGATCAATAGCCTGAATTAAACCCTGTGTGAGGCCCAGTAAACTTGTCCTGCCTAAGCAAATTTGAGAAGGAGAAAATTCATGCTTAGCTTTCTGCTTCTTTTTGAAAAACAATATGTGGTCATCAGTGTTATTAGTGACAGCAGCAGCTTCCCTAAGGAAGGACACAAAATTCTGGCAAAACACAGAAGCCTTCCCTGTTCACTCTCCCAAGACTGACAAAAGTGTCTATCCCTTGCCCACTGAGTGGACCCCAACAACTGCAGAGGAAGTGGCTAATGTCTGTTCCATAATGGCTGTAGGTGATATACCACAGGGATCAGGGGTAAAAGATGAGTATTCTTGAGTACAACAGATAGCCACAGCAGTCTCACCCACCTGTGGCTCAGGCAAGCTGCTCACCTGCTGTGGTGGCAAAAGCGGTTTTCATAAATTTTTCTTGCTGTGGCTGGAAGAATGAGCAACCATGGGACCATGGCCATGCCAAATATGGTGCCTCTTTTTCACAGAAAACAAGTAGCAAATGATGATGATAAAAATAAAAACAAATCTTTAAAATTCACTTTTTTTCCTAAACAAACACAGTAAAAACATTATAAACCCCTTTGCCAGTCCCACAAAGTCAAATAAACGCAATTTCTCTGCAGAAAAAATGTTTTTCAGTTACTTTAAACAACTTTTGAATCGATAAGAAAAAAAAATGTGTTTCTGTTTAAAAGTACAGTAAAGTCTCATGAAAAAACTCCTAGCTTTCAAATATCTTTAAAGCGGAGGAAAGTGTAAATAGTAAGCAAAATTCATTAAATGGACCTTTTTTTACCAAAAGAGAACTTAACTGTCCAGTAAAGGAAAAGGACGAGCTGACCGCTGATTGTAGAAAACCTCAGAGGAGCCTAGTCTTTAGCAGCACTAAAGCTTCTAAGGGTTTGGCACCCCGACCTGTCTTTTAGGCAGCTTAGCTCAAGTTGCTAACAGTTTATGCACTTGGAAGGTACTCTGAAGCTTTGAAAGTTGGTCTGTTGTTATATCCTTGGTAGGATATAATCCATATAATGAAGGCTACTGCAGCAGTGATCAATATAATGAACATCAAATTGATCCCAGAATCTGACCGGGGTGACTCCGAGGTCCTTTTTGGTAATTCAGCAGCTAAGATAACATTCCTCCTTGCTTGGGGTGGTAGTCATGCTTTTCAAGTGTTTTGGATTGGTTTGATACAGTAGATAAGGAACATTTTAGTTTACAACTCCTCCTTCCCAAACATGCAAGTAGGTTTAGATACTGCTCTGCAGGCATCAATGAGGAGGCAGATCTGCAGGAAGATAGACAGGGTCTAATGGGAGAATCTCACAGCTTAATAAAAATATGTACGTCTAAAGAATCTGGTATAATGTTTATTTTATACCAGTATTTAAAAAAAAAAACTTTACAGCAGTGTAAACAAACTTTTGATCAAAATGTGGTGACAAAAATGAGGACTTAGAACCTGTGATGTAGTTCTATCCAATAACAAAACAGTTTTGGACTCTTCAAGCCAGGTCATATCCTTTGTTGACTTTAGGTGGACTAACCCTACAAAGATATATGCCTTCTTGCTCTGTATAAAAAGATGTGCAGGTTGTTGGAATCACATGATTCACGATGCAGGACCTCTCACTACGAGGATGCAGCCTATTTCAAATGGTCCTGAAGGCAAACTAAGTCCTGAATATGAAGACTGGAAACACAAGCAAACAGACATTTCAGGCAATAAAGTTATGTTGTCACTGTACCAAGCAAGAGTCCACATCAGTATGATGCTTACTATCTATATCACATTTTGCCATTAAAGAACTGATTCTGGGAAAAAATACTACCCTCGCTGAGATAATATATGTAACCCCTCTTATACTGTTTCATTTGTCACTTGCAATGTATGTTGATCCATCAATACTCATACTTTATATTTGTGGGCCTTTATTCCAAGGCTAGTGTCGAAAATGAGCTACGCCGAGATGGAATATCATTATCAGCAAAACAAATAAATACATACATATTGAGAATTTCTGCCACTGTTTCTTTACTTCCATTAGTGATTATAAATACATATTTTAAACATGGGAAGTACACTAAATTCAAAACACAACATAGATCCATCACTAAATCCACAAAAGGAATGAAAACCTGAAACTATAGTCAGATAAAACTAGTGATTGCATTTATTCTGAAAATATTAAGTACCTATCAGTTTCTACAGTATAAATGCATCCAGGTATTTTATTGCCCATTAACTTCATCAAGTGCATGTTTGATTTAGTCAAGCAATACCCAAATTCCTGCCAAAGTGGTTCAAAACTTTTTTGGTCTTTTTCTATGTAAATATTGAAGATATGTCCAAAAAATTCAACCAGGGGCTTAAATTCCATAGAACAGACTACCAGAGCAGTTACATTTTCTATGGAATCTCCACTTCAGTAGCACAAAACGAGGAAGGAGATTGTAAGAACAGAATATAATGAATAGATACATAAGAATATGTTGCTACTTTGCCTAGCCACTTTTAACCTGGAACCTTGTGTCTTCCTGAGAACATGCACTTCCCAGGATAACTATCTCCTGAGATACTCCTCTTGTCTGCCCTTCCCCTTGGGTGGGCAAATCCTCACTCACTATGACACTCAGTGCCTGTTTTCATACTTCCCCACCTTCACAGTTCCATCTCCCACTGACTTCCTGCCATCCCATCTATTTCATCCAAACCAGCCTAGCTTCTGGAACCAGCTCTCCATCTTTAAATTGTAAACATTTCTCATAACAGCATCTGCACTCATTTCCCCTTCTGTGAACACCCCAACATTTTTCTGTCTTGATGAAGTTCTCTCTCTGCAGTGAGGAATATGCCCCCCCCCCATCCAAAACCTCTGCTAAATTTAATTTATTAAACTGCTTGAGAAACTAATCAGAAGGCAGATAAAAATGTACTATATACATATTAATAGTTGTGGACCTGTGGTGGTGGTGCTGCGGTAGTGTTGTCGCCTCACAGTAAGACGCTGTCCAGTTCGATTCTCAGTTAGAGTTTCTTCTGCATGGAGACATGCGTGAATGGGCATACCTTCGATGAAGGTTGTGCATCAGGCCTGGCAAGCCAGTACGTAAAAATCAACTGCCAATCATTAGCAGACCGGAGTTCCGCTGTGGCGACCCCTAACCGAGAAAAGCCGAAAGACACAAACAATACATATTAATAGTTGTAAAACACAGAACTATATATCAAGGCTCACACATGCCTGAGCTCTCCAAATTCAGTCTTGGAATTTCTACTAATCCCAAAGATATGAAACTCAAACCTATTGATTGGTTATACAGGACCAGTGTCTCATGCATATAATGGAGACTGATGTCATGTCAGGTTAAATAAACAGATTAGCAATCTAAAGGTGATTCATGACTTTACTGACACTCAGAGCAAGTTATGCAGAAGAATGGGTAATAAGATGGTGAAAAAATGTAGCAGTCAGTAGCTCACCTTTGTAATCCTGCATAAGCTTCAGCCAGTCAGGTTCAGTTTCTGGAAGTCCTAAGCAGGAGAACTTGCAATAGAGTCCATCTGAGATGATATTTAGTAAACATCACCACCACTGCAAGGATTTCTAGTGGATGCAATTGGTTGATGTGTGAAATCTCCCTCAGATGGAAACAGTTGGTGGGCTCAAAACTAGAAAACATGACTCTGCCTCACAGCACCCATTGATAGATAACCAGGGTCACCATCTGGGTAGTGGTATGTCTCAAGTGATTACCATTCCTACAGTTTTCACTCCATTCCACCAAATTGTGACCTAAGGAATCCACAGCAAACAATTTGCCTTGAAGAAAGAGATAAGGATGTGTAATGAAGCCAATACATGACGTAGATTTGGGCAAAAAAGCACAATTTATTTCCTCAAAAAATCCCACGAGTCCTTAAGGATGCCCGCCTTGTTTAACCATACCCCCTTCAATTTTAAATCCAAATACTTTGCTATGGGGTGGGTTTTAGACCCAGAAGCAGCTACTATAGGTCTTAGAGGTGGATTGAGGGCATCCTTATGGACCTTCAATATTCCAAAAATGGAAGGGACTTTAGGTTTGTCTATAGATAAACATGATAAAGTTTCCTGACTAATCTGTTCATCATTAGCCATTTCTTTTAACATAAAGTCTATTTTTCTGTGGGCTACATTGATTTCATTGCAAGAAACCCTAGAATACCTCTCAGGATTATTCAACATTTCCAACATCTTAGCCGAGTAGATAATACCATCCATAAAAACCACCCCTCCCCCCTTGTTGGGATTCATAACTCTAACATACCCATTCTTCCTCAATGAATCCAACAATGCATATTCTTCTTTAGTCAAATTGTAAAATCTATTTTGACTATTTAAATTTTGTCTCAACTCCATCTCTACCTGGGTCTCAAAATTCTTGAGTTGGGGGTGGAGGGGTATGTTAGGGTTATGAATCCCGACAAGGGGGGAACGGTTTCTCACAATGAAATCAATGTAGCCCACAGGAAAATAGATTTTATGTTAAAAGAAATGGCTAATGATGAACAGATTAGTCAGGAAACTTTATCACTTTTATCTATAGACAAACCTAAAGTCCTTCCATTTTTGGAATACACGAAGGTAAATAAGGATGCCCTGAATCCACCTCTAAGACCTATAGTAGCTGCTTCTGGGTCTAAAACCCATCCCATAGCAAAGTATTTGGATTTAAAATTAAAGGGGGTATGGTTAAACAAGGCGGGCATCCGTAAGGACTCGTGGGATTTCTTTGAGGAAATAAATTGCGTTTTTTTGCCCAAATCTACGTCGTGTATTTGCTTTGTTATGCTGGTTTCCAGAGTGCTTTGTCGTGGTTGTTTTTTAGGTTTTTTTTAAAGCACTTTTCCTCTTTTGTTACTCTAGATAAGGACGTGTATTATCTGCATAGCAGTTTCAGTGATACTGTAAACAACTTGTACTGACACTAACCCAATGGAAATGTATATACAGAAAATAATAAAGGATCCAAAAGCTCTTCTTTCAGGACAATAGGGCAGACATAGCAACTAGATGAGGAATGAATGTCAGTTGGGTACACTTAAAGACAGGGCACAAGCTATCCTAAGGCAGCACCTGACGCCCCACAGCAAGTTTGCAAATGGTGTAATAAAATTTTGTGGTCCACCATATTAATTGCTGAAAAAAAATTCACAGAGGACCAGGACAGAATAGCAATGCTTATCTCTAACTATGAAAAGATAATTTATAAACTTAGTAAGGGTTATCTCTGTCTTATGTTTAGTGCAGAACTTAGAGCAGAATTGATCATTCACTCAGTGAAATCTAGTTAGAAACACAATATTTCTCATAAACACTTCCAATAAAGAAAATGTTATAATTGAGGAAGTAGCTATTAGGAATGTACAGATCAAACTCAGAGACATTTTTAGAAAAGGGGTCACCAATACCTTTTTCAAAATAGCAAAAGACGCCCAGCGATTGAATTATGATAAAGTTATCTGATAAATCATATGCACTAGCGCATCAAGATAGGCAAGGGCCGGCCAGGTTCAACAGGATCAAGTCTTGCTGGACAGGTGTCTAAACTGCTGGTGACAGGTTGAATGCCTGAAATCATGGAGGCAAAATTATAGCTATCTGGTATCTGAAACTGGTACCAAATCCTGGACAGAACCTCAAAGCTGGCAATGTTATCTTATCTTGTACTTATTAAAAAAAACAATGCTTTCAATGATACCTACTTAGATGCAAAGAATAAAACAGCTAATTCACATTCTTTGCAAAAAAAAAAAAACTTTAGGTGGTGATCCAGACGAGATTACTTATTCTGATGCCAGACAGTCAAGTTGATGCAGATGAGATGTCTCTCTAGGCAGGAACGATAATTTTTTGCAAGAGATCTTAATAAGCAGCACAATGCCTATTAGACATATGCTTATCAGTGTGAGCATATCCACATATACCTCAGCCTCTACTACATCCTGCTAACACCATAGACCTCAGCAGTGAATTAGGACTGATGTGTAAATAAGTGGTCAAGGCATAACCAAGGTGGGAAAGCAGCGTTATTCTCTGTTCTAAACATGTTATCTGGCCTGCCTGCAATGGACAGTGTGAGGTAGTAGCAAACTAATCAGCTGTTAAAGCATTTATATTCCTTCATTCCAGCAGATTAATATGGAAACTGTATCCAGGGTAAAGACATCAGAAACTAATAGGTTGATGGCTGAGTGGTAGCTTCCAACACTGAATCATATTCAAAGCATCAAGTTGGAAAACCAGATCAAATGCATGGCCTAATCTATGAGTGAAAATAACCTAAACAAAGGCAAAATACTTATAATAAAGAGGACTTAATCACCTGGAGACACAGACTCTCATTGTCCCATATGTTGCACATAATACAAAACATTGCTATGTCAGACAGCCCAGTGACATTTAGTTTGAGTACCAGACGACTCTGCTGCTCCAGCAACTCATGTAAAAAAGTTATATATAATCTGTAGCATATGGCAATTAAATCTCGGCTATAAATAAAGGAACCAGACAGAGTGCTGCCACCTTTCTCCCACCCCCTACTTCCTTCCAGGTCATGGCACAGCATGTAAACTTTGATTGCAGTGCTTATCGAGTTCAGATACATAAATGATTGTTTTCATCAAATTGGTAGAGTATTCCTGGCATTACCTGGCTTCCGATTTTAAAGTCACTAGGATTAAAGACTTTCTGCAGGAGTCACTGATCCTCTCCCCCAAGCTATACAGATTACAAAGGCTCAAGGGATCCACCTTATGATATCATCCTATCTCTATATGTGCAATCTAATTCCTTTACCAGATATTATGGCTTGTTCTGGTTCTTCCCAAACCCACCTTCTAACAATTGAATCACACTTTTCCTTTTGTGCATTTCAGACAGGTGCACGAGTTTACATTTTCTGTTTAACACTGATTCTCTTCATGTGTATCATTTTTAGTCATCTGCTGCAAGTATACTTGATAAGATTTAGTGAGATCATCCTGCAGTCATCTAACATGTTAAGCACAGGTAGGTCAATTTACACAGTTGTGACAATTTTTTGCAGTACAGGTATATATTCAGCCCAAATCATAAAAATTTCATTATTGGCTAATTGGCATGTCTCTGAAAAACTTCTTACCACTGCCAATGCTAAAAACACTTTACAGCACTAACTGCCCCTGGCAGCTCATGCACCCCATAGGCACAAGCACCCTCCCACACATTCACGTATATATATATATATATATATATATATATGTATATATATACACACACACACACACACACACACACACACACACACACACACACACACACACACACACACACACACACACAAACACACACACACACACACTCTACTAAACTCTGCAAAACTTCCTGGCAACATGACCTCTCTCCAATTGACTTCAGTAGATGACCGCATTATTTTAGACATGTTACTTTTCATAGCCAGCCATGCTAATCAATGCAGTGATTCTCTTAATCATGCAGCAATGTAAACGGATTACCAAAGGAACTTCCAGGGAAGAGCACATGGCTGAGGATTGCCTTTTAATCTTACAGACTGGCCACTGGGATTGCCCACCACAGTGAATCTTTTTGCCATGAAAAGCCACTGCAGTGAGTTACTACAGCATTTTGGCTGGTCATGGGTAGGACTGACTGCTTCTGGTAACCATTTCTGAATTCCAGAAATGATGTATTTCCATTAGTCGCTTTACTGACTGAGTGCATCTCTTTTGTTTCCAGAGTATCCCTTCTCTGTTAATAAACACATTATGTTAAATTCTGTTCACACCTTCCATCAGCCTAAGATTTTGAACCTGACTACTGCTAGCATCCTCAGCACCTTATGTAACATTATATCTAGGAATCAGCAATTTCTGATATTTTTTCACATATGAACCCGGCACAGTTTTATAGCAAATTATTTCAATGGTCACAACAAAGGACGGAAGAAAAACATGACTTTCCATTCCTATGTTTAGGAGCAAAACAGGATCATTTTCTCCAGGCTCAACATCATCTGCTATAACTTTGATTAGATTTAATGAAGGAGGACTGAATACAGACAGCAATAGCTGTGCAATGGCTAAGGTAATAAAATAAAATTTGGGAAGGTAATCATTACCAGCAGGAGCCATAAATCCAAGATCTTGATGGAGAATAAGGGCAGTTGTTCTGCTTGGGTTACTCAGATCATATGTCAGCAGAGTGTTGCTGATGCCCTGACATGCAGGACTGGAAGTTCCTTGGCAGGAAAATGTAAACAGGTAAGATTTCTCTGGCAGAAGTGTATTATATGCCAGTTTATAATGAAAATGACATGCAATAAAATTCTAAGAAATCAATACAAAAGCCAAAAAGAGGGGATGCCCACCATTGTCGCCAAAGTTTATCTCTGAATTTAAGCAGACAGTGCAGGTGTTAACAATGAAGTGGGGGTATGGTTGTGTTTAACCCTCCTAACTATGATGGAGAACAACTTTATCTGTATTCCTAGCAGTAGAGCTTTAAGCTTTAGAGTTACGCTGTGCTAGCACTGATATCAGTGACCTTTTCCTTGACTCACATAAACCTCTAGGAAGAGCGTACTTGCTTATGAAAAAACTTATTAATCTTTCACCAAGAGTTGCAGTCTAATTCATATAAAGGACCACAGTATGAGGACTGGGTATGGACTGGTTCTATACTTACTTATGTTTTAAACTTCTGAGACTGGTGTTCATGTAATATACTCGATGTTATAGTTCTTGTGTCTTTTTTCATTCCTTTAAAACTGGCATTACAATTTTCAACCTATCTTACAGATGCGTAGTGAACTACTACACTTTTAAATGGGGTATTCTCTTCCCCCAAAGTCTCCTTAGCTATGTCTAGCAACCCCTGGGTATACCAACTATATTGGCTATAGCTGATGGTCCATGCTGATGTGACACACTGACCTAATGTGCAAAATGTGAAAAGGGGGTTGATGTCAATACTGATATTAACTCAAGCAGGGCAATTCCTATTGAAAGAGATAAGAAGACAAGGAAGTAAATTATCCTAGTTCTTTACATCTTGTTCTACACCTATATTTAGTACAGACTTCAGAATTTTACTGAAGTGCTCTGCTAACATATCACTTTGGGGATGATACACTGAAACGCTCAAGTGTTTTACTTTAAAATCATGGCAAAGTTGTCAATCACCATACCATAAATGGGGTTCTACGGTGTCCATTTCTTTGGGTATCCCTGTTCTGCAAAAAGGTAACACTAGCTACTGACTGTTTTTCTTAGAGTGACACTGCTTCAGGAAATTTCATAGCGTAGTTCTTAATGACCAGAATGTAGTGGTAACTTCATTGGCTCTGCTTGACAGAGGATCAGTTAATTAATCAATGGGGCGGCGAAAGCCGACACACTCTGGCTAGGCTTATAAATGCCCTCGGGCAGATGGCCTAGTACCTACCTATGAACTATGAACCTATGAACCATTACTGGCTTTTAGGAATGGCCTAAAATGCTAACTATTGGAAATGTCAGGACCTGCAAGAACAAGTTCCAAAAGATGGAGACTGAATGGCCAAAAGAATGGACTTACATATACAAAATACAAGATGCCATTTTTTGGAATACTCACTTTTCTCCAAGGTATGACAATCTCACAGTCAGTATACAAGTTCACGGCGTGGGAGAGCTTGCCTCCCCCAAGCAAAAGAAGTTTAAAAGAGAAGACTGATTTTTGAGATTCACTCTTATGTGTTTTCAGTCTTTTTTCTTCCAGCTTGTTGGTACTCAGCATTTTAGTATGGAGACCCTAAAACATCTAAGGATGTCTACCTCAATGGTACCTCAGTAAAAGACGTGCATACCAGTAGACTTCTGTACATTAGATGTGGCGATGTCTTTTTGACATTCTCAGTGCCTTTCATTACACCAGACTGATAAAACTTTGCTAAAATTCAAGTTTTGTTTTGTTCATTCCTAAGTGTCTTCCTAAAATATTATTACTTGCCACTACATGAAAAGTGTTGTAAAAGGCTTTGGCCATAACAGTAATCTTTATCTACTCTATGAAGGTAATCATTCTTCAGCTCAAAATGCAGATATTGTATGGGGTCACTATTTATTGGCTTCTCCTTCTGCTGACTGTTTTCCCTAATCCTGCATACTGTATCATCCTCCCACTTTGCTTTCCTAAAATTTCAACTTCTTATCGGTGAATATGCTATGTTCCTCTTTTGCATCAGATTATCAAATAAACAATAAAAAATCTCATATATTCCCAATAAACCCTAACTCCCATAAATCTTTTTATTTCCCTGAATCCTCCTTTCGAATAACATATAGCCTTAAATATTTAGGTATCCATTTTGTACATAATCAAGCCTCTATGCTTCAAAATAATTTACTTAAAACATGGTCTAATATACAACAAGATCTACAAAGATGGAAGCATATGAATTTAGCTTTCCTGTCCAAAGCAGCTATTGTGAAAATGAATATCCTACCTAGACTTCTATTTCAACTCAATGCTTTGGATGTGTTAGTTTATAATATTTTTTTCTCCAAAATCAACAAAGAACTAGCTGGTTTCATTTGGTTCCCTAAATCAGTGAGGATCGCTTACCCTAAATTAACTTACCCTAAGGAAAAAGGGGGGCTAAGTCTTCCAAACTTCCAATTATACTACAAAATTATCTGCTCAATTAGGGTTTGGTCTATCTCAAATTTTAACATCAAAACACAAACGCATTATCCAACCTGGGTTAGAATTTGGTATCAACATGTTATATCTAACAAAATTAATCCTCAGGCTATCCCCTTTCTATCTATTACTTCTATGAACAACTGTAATTTAGCTCAATCTCTGAAACATAAAATCAGGCTTTTCCAAAATCTTATTAAAGATATCAATCTGGAAAGATCTCTACCTCTTCTACAACCGTTGCATCAGAACCCAAACCTTAAAATTAACAATGTAATGATTGACCTTACTAAATTCCCTCTTATCAAGGATCTCAATGTATGGGATATTCTCAAACATAGGTCTAAAACTTTACCCGAGTTACGGTTAATCTTGGGTACTAATAAAAAATACGCAGTTATTCTTAGACAACTAAGAGAAACTATACTGGCACAACTTTTTAACTTTTCTCCCATTACTCAGGAATTAAACAAACTAGTTGAAGTTATTTCTGCAATCTCAAGCACTAAAAAAACAATATCATCCTCTTACAAGCTATTGACTAACATGATATACGATTCAAATTGCCTTTTCTCCAACTACTGGAATACCATCGGACCTACCATTACAGAGGATCAAAAACTCTCAGCTATAAAATCTACTTTAGAGCTCTCCCTTTTCAAAAAACTCCTATATACACAAATGATGCTAAACAACAACGCTTATTATACTCCTGTAACTCTTAATAAATTTAACGCCAATACATCTCCCTCCTGCACCTGTTGTTCATATCCGAAAGCGGACTTGCTTCACATTATGTGGTATTGCAAGCATTCTTACAAACTCTGGTGTTCTCTGAAAGTCCGTCTGGAAAAAATGGGTTATTACACCTCCACTCTCGTGGGAAACAGCTATTCTTCACATTCCTACATCCAAAGTATCAAAAATGCAACTTCACATTTTAATTATCCTCTGTTCACTGATTAAACTATACATCACTAG
Source organism: Protopterus annectens (assembly GCF_019279795.1). Lineage (NCBI taxonomy): Eukaryota > Metazoa > Chordata > Ceratodontiformes > Protopteridae > Protopterus > Protopterus annectens. The sequence goes on from NC_056741.1 coordinate 1,612,056,260, forward strand.
CAATTGGTTAGAACGCACCAAACTTAGTTGGGGAAAATTCAAAGAAATGGCTCATAAACATATTTCTGCACATAAATTCATTATAAAAGGTCCAAAAAAAAGAGCCTATTTTAGTAAACTATGGAAGAAACTTTTAGATTTAGTTCTTAGTGAATAACTCCTCAGGAGTACATCTAGAGCATCATATACTCTTGTCCTTGTTAACTTATGGAGAACCAATGATAATTCTTTTAATGTCTTTTCCCGATTTTTTTTTGCTTTTTGCTCTTATTACTTCAAGCTTTATTATTGTAGTGGAAGTGCAGCACATTATGTTGTAAATACTGTATATAATAGTTTGTTTGGTTTTATCACTGACAATGCTTTCCTTATGTTTTATCCTCTCTCTCACTTATATCTATGTTAAATTGTTTGGATACTTATTATATTCTGTAATTATTCAACGCCTCATTTTAATGTTCACTACTACAATGTTTTTTCATTCTTGCTGTATGCATTGTTTCATATTATTGAAAATAAAAGAATTATTGGAAAAAAAAAAAAGAATATGCTATGTTCATCACTACACTGCAATGTACTGGATGGTACAACCTCTTGATCTAAGATTATAGTACAGTTCTTTTCTCTTCATCTCCTATTCTGTTACGTACAAAAGGCAATTACTCACAGTGATTTTCTTCTTCTATTTATTTTGACAATTCCTTAAATTTTACTTCAGTAATTTGTTTTTATCTAAGCATCAGCTACTGTGTCTTGTTTCTGACTAGGCTTCTGTTCCAGTCTTAGAAAGGGTAACAAAGAGTTCTTTTCAGGTTATCTTTATTATATTGCAGTCTCTCTCTGTCTTTCCCATTCTGATTCCACACATGCATCCTTCAGTATTAAGCAGCCTGAAATCTTTTGACAAGGTTCCATATCAAGCACAACATGTTCTTTGCTATCAGTATCTATAGTGACTTCTTACAATAATTTCTCTTTAGATGATAGTATACAAGTTTTCTCTTGTCTTCTATACAAAGTCAAATTTTAATTTTTTCCTGAAGTTTTTAGATCTATCCTTTTGTTAGAAGAAGTACATATTGCTGATAAAGACAATGTGTCATTCAATTGTTGTTTTGTCCTGTTCTTACCAGGGGTATTTTCTTTATCAGGATATTGTATTTATTTAACATGGTCAGACAGTCGTCTTTCTTACTAGGGGTACAATAAGAACTGTGTATTCTCAGAAGCATATCACCCATATTTCTGCTGCCCCTCCCCACTCTGACTTGAAGCATATTCAGACACCAAAGTTATTTAACTATGTTCCCTGCCTATACAATGTCCACTCATGCTTTAAAGGGGCGCATCTTGATGAGATGACATACTAGGTGCTAAAGCTATGTTATGGAGCAGCATCTGAATTTCTTTATGTGCTGTTGGTTACTTTCTCATCTCCAAAAACATATATCCTTGTACTTTTCTCCAGTCTTACGTTTTATGCTTGCAGACCCAAAGGTTCTCAATAAGTGACTTTGCTCTCAGCATTTAGTAAGCTTTGCAATTCCTTTCCATCCTCCAGCACTGTACTTTTGGCTAAATTATTCGTAGTACAACTGCAACAGTCTAGCTCTGCCTGTCTAACAATTATTGTATCACACTCAACTAGTACATGTTCCGTGTTAACATGCTATTTAGAAATTAAATCTCCAAAAGAAACAATATTCACATTTTCATTCCCTGCAGCTTGGTTAAAAATCACATTTCTATTGGATACAGAATCATCAGTTAAATAATTTGTAATAATGTGTTCTTCCTTCCCATATTTAAATATATATATTTTTTACTTGCTAACATTTTCTGGCTGTTCACAGGTAAATTAACCTTTTTATTACAAGTTTGGTTTGCTCAGTGCTATTAAGGTTTCATTAGCTAACAATATTATAGTTAGCAAAAATAACTCATCAGGTCTGTTAACTTGACTCTGAAAATCCCACTTACATGTACTACTTGGAAAGGCTGTCCTAAATCTGTCAAAGCATTAATATGTCACCATTCTGGTTTTGCTATTCACTTTTGGTTTTATAATTTCATTCTGAATTTTGAGTTCTGTTTTGTTGATTTTAGATGTTCAGTTATGAAACATTATAGCTTGTATTTTAGCAGATATACTGTGGTCTAGTAAGCAGCTTTTCAGTTTTTCTAGTACTGAATATCTATACCTTTCACATTCATGTAAACTTTTAGGGACTCTCCTACTAGAACAGAAGTCAAAATCTTGGTACATTTAAAATGTGACCAGTTTTATTGGGTTGCATACTTCTCAAAATCAATAAGATATGCCTCAGTGTAATTATCCTTGCAGACCTTTTTACTTTATTTATTTTTGCATAGTGAGGTAGAACACTAATCAAATTTGACCATTTACTGGCTCAGCCCAGCTGAAATGCATAGTAAAAACAATAAAGAACAAGATTCAAGGTATAATTAAATTATACAGTACAGTAACAGACTATAAGATGGATGTGAGAAAAAATATACATATGTACTTCTATATATGTATATATATGTTTACTAACAGCACTTGATTTCAGAATTTCATAATCACATGGGTGACTGGTAAAAACAGTGAACCGAAACCTTCTGAGTTGTTTAAATCGAATGCAAGGAAGTGATTTGTTCCTGTAAAATTGCCATTGACTTGAACTGTGATTTTAAAGGAACAGTTGAACTGGTTCGAATGTCGAACGTCGTTCTTACCCTTTTCGACATATGATAAAAACAACATTCACAAATTCAATATATATATATATATATATATATATATATATATATGTGTGTGTGTGTGTGTGTGTGTGTGTGTGTGTGTGCGTATACATATTTATAAGAAGGTTTAAAAAGTAGTAGGATCAGGAATATGCAATAGATAATACAGGTATTACAGGTGACGTAAATGCAATCCAGCCAAAAGAATCCACTTAGTATATGCAAATGTTTGGAGAAAAATTTTAGCAGTGAAGAAAGTAGAAATTGTGGAACACTAAAATATGCAATAGTAGAAGTAATAAAAGAAGTGGATATTAGATATACAGTAGTGAATGTATAGGGCAGATGGGGTAGCAGTGAGAAAGAGATTAAGCAGCCAAGGTTTTCTGGGATGAATGTAATAATGCAACGATGAACATTGACTGACATGGCCTGTGTCCTGACATGTGCTCTTAAGATATATATTGTTTGAGCTGAGGTTTGACTATTTGTAATCTCTGATTTTAGTAAGATAATAAGCCAGTGGCTGCCATAGTTTATGGACAAAAATACAACAGCTGTCAATGAAATTATGAAAGTAGGGTCATTAGTAGTTTGGCTTTGTAGGGCGTAGTGTAAATCAGACATAGTCAGTCTCTGAGTTGTGTGTGTGTGTGTGTGTGTGTGTGTGTGTGTGTGTGTGTGTGTGTGTGTGTGTGTGTGTGTGTGTGTGTGCAATGTTGAATAAATAACTAAATAAATAAATAAATGTGAGATGTCTTGGTGTAGGAGTATGAAGAAAAGGAGCCAAGGAGGAGTGCGTCATTGCCTTGGAGGAGTAATCAATTTGCCTTTTCCTAAGTGCTGCAGTGATGTTCACCCCAAGGACAGATGGTGATGAAATTGTAAATTAGTGATGAATAGACCATATTCAAGTTGTGCACATAGGACATCTTTGCCCAAGGTTAATTTAGCAGGTTGTGAGAGGAAATAAGATAATATGGGACCAGAATAAATGTATTGGACTTTATGAATGAGGTCTTTGAAGTTAAAAGCCAAATTATCTAATAATGTTAGATTTAATTACATTGTTGTCTATGTATTTGATATAGAGAGGGCTAGTGCATTTGATTTTTTTTGTGACATACAGCATAGACTTCATTTTTTTTTGGCTGAGGAGTAGTTTTAGTAAAAAGCCAAATTTTAGTTGCAGAAGGTCAATATACAGTTGATTTTGGATTATGTCATGAGAAGGCCCAGATCTATAGATAAAGTACAGTTGTGTAAAATCTTACCATAGCAGTAGATGTCCTTCTTTTCACTGTTGCAGTATTCATTGACTCTGAGATCTCATGCCAAGAAAGAACAGTCCAGTATCTGACCAGGATACCAATGTCTTAATTGCCTAAGAGGTGTAGGACATAAAGGTGATGTATGAATGCTCCCAACCCAGAACTGAAGTGCCCCAAGAGAAACAGGGCCACCAGTAGAAATGAGAACATGTACATCCAGAAAAATAAAAGAAGGAAGAGAAGAAGAAAAAAACTCTTGGCAAATCCTGCCTGTGCTCTTGAAAGGATAACCAATTTGTAATGTTTAGTAGATGTGTGAACAGAGGACCAAGCATTTGCTTCAAGGATGGAGTGTGTATTTAAGCCCTTGAAGATACCTCTTGGGGAAGCCACTGCCCTAGCAGAAGGAACACAAATAGAAGCAGAGAACTGTTTGCCATGAAAAGAATGACAAAAAGAAATGGCTTTGTAAATGCAGGAGGAGATGGTTTGCTTAGAAACTGCCAAACCCAATGTTCTGTTATGAAAAGAAACAAAATGCTGATCAGATTTACGAAAGGCTTTTGTTTTGTTTTGTCTAAATAATATCTTTGCTGTCTATGCAAGTCCAAGGCATGAACAACCTCCTTACTAGCAGACTGTGGAGAATGGAAAAAAGAAGGAAGCTAGATAGACTGATTATGAGACAGATCATTAACCACCTTGAGCATGACAGAAGGATTTGTATGGAGAGACATTGCATTTTTATGAAAAAACAAATAGGTGGGACCGCCATCAAGGCCTAGAGTTCAGATACCCTTCTGTCAGAGATTAAAGCAACCAATAAAACAGACTGACAGGTGCAATGCTGCAAATATGAAGAGACAACAGGCTCAAAAGGTGCCTGATTCATTTTTTTAAGGACAAAATTAAGATGTCAAGGAGGAGGAATGAGCTGTCTTCGGGGTCTTGTATGAAGGACTTTTTAGAAACTGCTTGACCTGAAACATGGAGGTCAAAGGAGGGGTAAGAAGCAGAAAAGCAGAAATGGCTGACAAGTGAGCTTTCATTGAAGAATGTGCCAAACCAGCATGTAGCAGTCCACACAGGTAAGAAATAAACAAGGGGACTTCCATTGAAAAGAGGTCCTGCTGATGTTAAGACACCAAACTGAAAATTTCTTCCATTTTGACATGTATTATTTTCTGGTATTGGGTTTCCTGGCTTCCTGCACGACCCTAAGAACATCCACAGAAAATTGGTGTCAGAAAGGAATCAAAACCCTACCACCCAGAGTGTTGGTTGCAGAGTAGATAGATGAGGGTAAAGGAGAGATCCTCTGTCCTGTGTGATGATTGCCCCTGGCCAGATGGAATAAAAGGGGGAACCAGTGCTCTTTGGGCCAAAAGGGATTCACCAATAATATTTTTGGAGAATCCTTCTTAATTTTGTGAATGAACATTGAAGAAGAGGAAGAGGAGGAAAGGCATAAAGGAGCATTCCCCACCAGGAGAAAAACATGGTGTACGCTTTCCAAGCTGAAGAACTTCGGACTTTGGAAGGGAACTGAGGACATTGCCTGTTCAGAGGGGAGACAAAGCCATCTCTTTGAGGAATACCATACTGATGACCTATGTTCAGAAACACATCCCTCTGAAGCATCCATTCATGAGCCCGTGTCCTGGATCTTCTGAGAGAATCTGCCACAAGACTGCACTCTGAAGGTATGTTGACTGCCTGTAGGATAACCTGCAGATTGATTTCTATTTCCCACACTTGAAAGGCTAATCTGTAAAGAAGGTAAGACCTAATGCCCCCTGATTGTTAATGTACCACATGATTATGGTGTTGTCTGTATAAACCTTCAAGGGACATGGAACCCAGGGTGAGTGGAAAACTTGAAAGGCCAAAATAAGAGCCCTCATTTCCTTGACATTGATGTGATTCATCCTTGGCTGAGGGGAGCAAAGGCCCTGAACCTTCAAGGTGCCTGAAGTAGTTCCACACCCCAACTCTGAAACATCCATGATGAGTTCCTGGCATGGTTGAAGGGGTTGGAAAGAAACATCTAGATTAAGAGATATCTGTTGAACCCACCAGTGAAAATCTAGTTGGAGACAAGGGAGCAGAGGAACTAGATAGACTAACAGTCGACAGTGCTGAACCCACATTGATCTTAGGTACCACTGAAACGTCCTCATATGAAGACTGGCCCATGGAAGTATGGGGATGGTAGAGTCCATGAACTCCAGAGCCTTGAGAAACTCCCTGTCTGGAAGAGAGGACAAGGAAAGCAGGGAAAGAAAATAATTCATGAGTGACAAAAACTGGGAGGCAGGAGTAGACTCTAGCATTGAAAGAGTTTGGATCCTGCAGCCTAAAAATGTGATCCTGGGATTATGTCAACACTGACTGAAGGTTGACAGTGAACCTGTGTGCAACAAAAGCTGGGTAAAATGAAGATCCTGCACCAGCTTGGATTGGGATGGGGCCTGAAGCAAGAGGTCATCCAGATTAAGAAATATGTGAATACCCTGAAGCTTGCCAAAGGTGACTACTAGAGCTAGGCATTTGGTGAATACCCTTGAGGCTGTTGAAATCCCAAAGGGCAAAGCTAAGAAATGAAAATGAGAGGAAGAAACAGAGAAGCACAAACATTTCCTGAGTAGATGGTGGATAGGAATGTGGAGGTAGGCATCCTTTAGATCCAGGGAAAATAGAAAGGCCTGGGGAAACAACAGAGGAAACAGAGTCTGAATAGAAATCATTCATAAGGATGGCCCAATGAGAAAATTGTTCAAAAAGGAAAGATCCAAGACAAGTCTCCAAGAACCCGCTTTCCTGGGAAGCAAACACATCCTAGAATAAAACTATAAACCCCCTCTTGGTCTGTGGAACTGGTTGAATAATACTCTGGTGTAACAGACCTGGCGATACCTCTGGAAAATGATGAAGCTGTTCTGTAGGACATTGAGTTATACCAGAGAAGGAGGGAAGGGTTTTCCAGGCCAGAAAGTAGCCTGCTGGATAATGGATAGAACCAATGAGTCTGAGGTGATTTTTTGCCAAAGTGGGAGAAACAGGGAAAGTATGATGGGCAAGGAAACCTTGATGAGAGGAATGGAGAGCAGGACGTCAGATCACAGCAGACTTGTCAGGAAAGGGCTATTTTTGAGGCCTAGGCATCTGAATACGCTTATCAGAAAAAAAACACACCCAAGAGCCTTCTTACCATTGGAAGACTGTGTAGTTAGTCTATGCAAAAATGCAGTCTTACTAGGACATTTCTTCTAAAACCTGGGAATGCGTGAGACAATATGTGCTTCAAATCATTCATGACCATGCCTTGATTCTGCTAGATCTTAAAAAGCTCTGCCACAGCCATGACAAGCAAATTTTGGTTATCCAGAGGAGAATCAAGAAGGTCTGCTTTGATATCATCTAGGAAGGCTTGAAGGTGAAGCTAGGAATAGTGCCATATCACAGAGGCAGCAGCCATAGAGAAGGCATAAGCTGCATCATAGCTCCATTTTTAGAGAAATGGGCAACTTCAAAAGTGGAACTTAGTAAAGATAGAGCTGAAGCCTTACCACAAAGTCAGACATATCAGAAACAATTTCCCCAATCTGGGAAAGATTAGACAAAATGTATATTGTCATGTGGATCTAGTAATTGATAGCTCTAAAGACTAAAGAAGAAGAATAAGTATATACCCTCTTACCAATCCCAGTGGCAGCTGGTGACTCCAAATCAAAGGGGGACTGCAGGAGAGAGCTGAATGGGTGGGGCCAATGGGAAGGGGTGTGGCCAATTAGAAAGTGGTGGAGCTATGCTCAAAACCACAAAAACTGGGAATTTTATGAAATACACTGCCCTGGGTGCCAAACCATCATTATGAGAGTCCAATCAAGACAAAATGAAGTATAGAAGAAAAAAATATTTCAATGCATTGGCTACATGACAGCTTACTTAAAATCTAGATGGAAACAAAAAGGTTGTGAGGCATGAAAAAATAAATTACTTTTTAAATGCATTACTGGAATGCCAGTCAAAATCAAGTATAAAAAAAACAAGCAGCACTCAACTCAAACCACTTCTCCTTGCACTGCAGTTCTAATTATAATTTATATTCAGTTTTACAAAAGTACCAAGTAACATGCTGAAAGTAGCAATCTCTGTGATACCCCCACATGTAAAAATATTTGTTATCCAAAAAAGCCTGACAATGACTATCTACTTGTTTCATGGGGAAAACATGATCAAAGTAAAAAATGAACAGCAAACAAGAAACAAGCTAAAGATAAATTGCTTAAAGGATTACTGCACAAGTTCTCGACCACACATGATAGACTGGGATTCTGTTTAGTTTATGGGTAAAGCCTGCAAAGATGACAGCAAGTCTCCAACAAATGTAATAAGCTTCTGAAAATACTGTAATCCTGTCCTTTATTACAAATACTGCCTTTCAATACCTAAGGCTTATACACTATCTAGTTTTGTAAATATTCTCTGCATGGCGCAACAAAAAGGCTTTCAATATTGGTAGTTCTTTAACAATATGCTTATTAAAGCCTGTAAAAGCAGAAATAGTAGCCAAATTCAAAATACCAACAAAAAAATAAAAAAGGACTGAACTCTAGTAGTATAAGTTAATAATAAAGTTTTAATAAAAAACACAATCCCCTTGATTCAGCAAGCCCTGCATGGCATGCAAGAATAGTGCAGGAGCTGCTGGAGGCAATATGGCCACTGTGCAATCCAGGAATAAGCTCCAGGAATGTGCACGAGTGCACCTGCACTATTCCTGCACGGGCACAGCTCCTGTATGCAAATTACCCCATTTGCAGGTGAAAACCATGCCCATGAGGTGAATTTGTGATCCAGGAAGCTGTCAGCTGGCTGTGCAGGACTAGTGTAGTATGCAGAAATGTACTCGGTTAGTAACCAAGTACATTTCTGCAAACTACAAAACAGAGCCATGACAGCTCCAAATAAAAGGTGCATAGTATGTGTAAAGCATGTCAATGGCCAAATACATGGCCATTGGCATGGAAATCAGTTGGCAAAAAAAAAAAATAACATTTATTTTTTTTTTTAGCCAGTTTCGGCTGTTTAAAGATAAGGCAGTGGTGTGCAAATGGGATTGGGCCAAAAATATAAAAAAAAAAACAAAAAAACCCTGAAATAAGCATTCTAACCAAAATCACTATTTTGCCATTATACTCAATGGCAGGCAGAAGACAACATGGCCAGTGAATAGTGGTTGCTAAGGATGAAGGCTCAGTGTGAGACCTGTAACTATGCATTAGCAGGCAATCCTATGCAAATGAAGGGAATGATACTGAATCACAGATTTCCCCCAATGCTAGCCAGCACTCAACCATGTAAGTGCAGGAATAGCATGGTTCAAGACTAAGAGTTAGCAAACATCATGGGGGGTGTCAGGCATACTGTAAGCTTATTTGAGCCCTGTAGCTTGGGTTTGCCTGTGGCATAGCAGAGCTAAGTAAGGGTGTGTGTCTTAGGCTGCCTAGCACTCTTTACATTGCTTAAGCGGGTGTGCATGCCACGCACCATGTTTTAAAGGATAGAAAAACAGTAAACCAGAAAATAGCAGCACTGTGCACATTTGAGCACTGTGTTTGCGTGTTGCGCCCCCAGGCTTAAACAGGAAGGCAATGGGAAGGGAAAACAGCAGTAGGAAGGTAATTAAGGAGAACTAGTATAGCTAACAGGTGAAATGCATCAGAATCATTCAATTACATAGGCAGCAGCCCAACCCTGCCCAGAACACTACTATAAACTATGCAAACACTGTTCCCTCTAGTTTTTACCACATACTGTACACAACCGGTGTATACAAGCGGGGAAATTTTAACAAACAAAAGCAACAAAATGATAGGGGCTGAGGCAGCTAATATACATCAACATGTGGAAGAGGCTGAGGGTGGTGAGGATGAGAATGCTGTCAACCAACCCACAGTGAGGAGATGGAGAAGTGTGTACAGACCCAGGGTAACCTACCAGGGGCTACAAGAGCTGGAGATAGTGGAGCACTATGGGGTGGACAGGGACTCCTATAGCAAATTGTTGAGCTGTGTCGGCCATGCCTGACACACAGAACTAACAGAAGGGAACCCATCCCAATTGATACCAAGGTATGTGCAGACCTCCTAAGAATACTAGCTACAGGTACCTTCCAAAGGTCAGCTGGGGATATCATAGGGATCTGACAGGCATCAGCATCCAGGGTATTCCACCAGTTCCTGGATGCCATGTCAGCACATGCCAGTGAGCACATATATTTCCCCAACACCCGTGAGGCGTTAGCCAGCAATATGTGTCTCTTCCACCATATAACAGAAAATCTTGAGGTAGTGGGTGCTATAGACTGCATGCACATATGCATCAAAGCACCACCCATTGAGCAGGGTAGGGTCTACATCAACCACAAGGGCTTCCACTCTATCAACTGCCAGCTCATGTGTGATGCCCAGGGCATTATAATGAATGTGTCTGCTGGCTGCCCTGGAAGCTATCACGACTCCCACATCTGGCATCTAATGCAGCTGTACCAGAGATTTGCCAGTGAGGACATTCCTTACAGTAACCTAGTGGTGGATGCTGGTTATGCACTGGAACCATGGCTGATGACACCCATCAGAAATGCACACACACCCGAACAAGAACTCCATAATGAGGCACATGCACAGACCAGAATCATAATACAGCGTGTGTTTGGGATGCTCAAGTCACCGTTCCGGTGCCTGGACACATCCAGAGCAGCCTTGCAGTACTCAACAGCTACATGTACCCAAATTGTCATCTTATGTGCCATGCTACACAATATGATCCTGTGGAAACAGCTGCAGTAGGAACAGCATGGGGGCAGGGCCACACAACCCCCCACCATTGCAAAGGCCTGCACAGGCACAGAGTGACACAGAGGAAGAACAACTTGAGCCTGTCCCAATAGGCAGAAGGAGGCATGCCCAGTCTGCCCTGGCCTTGGCAAAGAGACAATGCATAGAACATACACTGACACAGTAGGAAACCAGGGAATGACATCTCTCTCTGACTTGCACATACAGTAAAAGGGATGCCAAACATGACACTACCTGTGCTTAATAATGTATAGGGAATGTAATATGTGCATCCAACATAGCAGCCATCCAGCCCCATCCTCAATACTTGCACAGCCACAAGGTAAGTCACTCTTCCCACCAATTGCCAAATGGAGCAATATGTGCTGTTTCTTGTATCTATGGTGTGGATGTGAGCATGCAAGGGAATCAGGTGGCTGAATGGGATGCCAGCAGATAGTAGACACCTATAATGGCAGCATGAGAGCTGTAACAAATACTGGTGTCACCATAGTAGCCAGTACAAGACAAGGTGACAAAACCCACTACAGGAAATGTGCTGGGCCACATGTGTGTCCAGATGACACACACATGCCAGTCAGGGAGGCTCACATACCCAACAACAGTCTCATCCAGCAGGACAGTTGTAGACAAACACAAAGGTTATGCTAAGGCCTCTGAGTGATGGCTATGGGTAAACTTCCCCCCAGGCCTACACAGACAGACTACAACAGGTCAGGCAGTGGGATGTTAGTTCTGAAGGGTAAGAAGTCAGAAACTGATATGTAGGTCAAACCTAAGACCTGTAGTACACTGATATGCCTCTAGTCAGCAAGATAAATTAGAATACAGAATGAAATGGAGTACCTGACATACCAGTACAGTCATAGCAAATGTGTGCAAGTGTCAGGTGTGCCCCCCAAATCTTATGTAGAAATGTAATAACAGTCTGGTGTGCCCCCCAATCCATTGTAGAAATGTAGTAACAGTCAGGTGTGCCCCCCAGTCCTATGTAGAAATGTAGTATCAGTCAGGTGTGCCCCCCATTCCTACGTAGACACATAGTAACAGTCAGGTGTGCCCCCCCAATCTTATGTAGAAATGTAACAGTCAGGTGTGCCCCCCCAATCCTATGTAGACATGTAGTAACAGTCAGGTGTGCCCCCCAATCCTAGGTAGAAATGTAGTAATAGTAAGGTGTCCTCCCCCCAATCCAATGTAGACATGTAGTAGCACACAGGTGTGCCCCCCCAATCCTATGTAAAAATGTAGTAACATGTATGTGTAGGTATAATAACACTGGAGCACAGATTACCTGAGCTGGCCAGTGTAGCATGATAGATTGCAGCATGTGTACAATATGCAGGTCTGCATGTGTTAGGTTGGTGTGTGTTGTATATTGTGTGAGAGTGGTCAGTATGTATGCATGGTGAGGTTTGTCCTGGTGGCCATTGCCCAGTACTGCCGATGACATGGCCAAGTTCTCACAACTGCAGTGCCAAACACAATGCTTCACAGTATAACACATTAAAGCAGTAAGCCATTGTAAATGTTTGGAAGTAATATGTGTCACCATCTGAAAGATGGTCATGGCATGACTGTCACCCTAGATATACAAGCAGTACACAGGGGGAAGTACCCCAGACAGACAGTCTATAATATGTAACTGTCAAATGCACACACCCTTTGAATTGTACATACAGGTTTGCAACACATTATTTGGGCTTGTAGTAGGGAATAAAGATGTCGTCTAGCCAAACACTCGCAGATCACAAAGGTCATAGGAATGATGTATTGAGAAACAGCTGATGTCCCTGCACAAGCCAGCACAAGTGGAATGCCCATGCATATCTGTGAGTCAGATACAAGTAGTGTCCATAGCACACATGCACCCAGCTCACCCAACCACCACCCAGAGGTACCTCTCCAGTCTTATCCCTGCTGTTAAGAATGAGTACAATATGACTCCCACCTGTGTATGGCAATAGCGAAAGAATGCAGCATGCAGAGCAGGTGTCCCATGCAGGTGTGCCCCTAGCTGTAAGCAGCACCCTGCCAGCATCCACACTACTGGATCAGTGCTGACAGAAAGTATTGGGATGAACACCTTGCACACCTACCCTGTCACCCTAGGGGAATATAGCATATTGCAGTCTAGTACTGTAGGACTGACAGAATGCAACAGCCTGCTACAGCTGGCCTGCATCACTACGAAATGGCCTACAGTCCTCTGCCAAAGTTCTGTGTCTCACCTGTACTGCCAATGCATGTTATGTCATAGACTCCCAAATAATAACATAGCACAGTCCACAGAACCCAACTGCAAGGCCATGTGGACAAATCATAGTAACATGTCCACCATGTCCTACTGCATGAACTGTTGACAAACACCAATTTACTGCTGTGATGAGGTGATAACTATAAGGAAAATATCAGAGAATGTTCGCATAATGTATGGAAGAGGATAGAATAATAGAGAGGGTATGGGAGCATGGGTGGCATGGAGTGTGTGAATTCCAAAACTCAGCCTTGTGTACATACTAGCCCTGGCTGCAAACACAAGAATAGGTGGCCACAAACCTGCTTGTAAACCACAATGTGTAGGGGTAATGTCCAGAATTATGACCCCTGCCTCTGGGTAACCTGTTGAATCTGTACAGCTGTGATGTATCATTACAGCAAGATATGGCCATACTGTTACATCGATGGATGTACAAGCATGGGATCCTCTGCCACCGCTGAACCAAGGTGCTGAACCATTTACACAGACCCAGCAGCAAGTGTCTGCAGCTTCCTCTCTAGAATGGCATGCATGTGCAAGAATATGTAGGCTTCTGACCACAATACTGGACACAGCTTCATTCATCCTGTGTTTCCCAGGAGATCACTGCAAGCAAATATGTCTACCTGCCAGTACTTGATGACATAAAACATCACAGTGTATAACAGTACAAATGTCTGAATATATCTGCTAAGACCAGGACCATGTAGCAGAAGCAACACAGACACAATTATCTACAGTAACCCATTATCCTTTGCCCATTTTGACACCATATTGTCAACTGATTTGCAGATATCCTGCAGAAACAGTTTGATAGCTGTAGGTGTAAAACATAAAAGACTGCACTGGAGTGCAATCTACCTGGAATGGATTCACACATTCAATACAAAAGGTCATACTGGGCATGCTCCCACACTTAAAGAAATGAAGTCTATGTCTGGCAACAACAGTGGACCATACATATCTGACAGTTGCAGATGTTAGTGCATACACTCCTCAGTATGCAAAAGTCATGCTTTGCACACACATTGGATAGGAATACACACATATATACAAGGACAACACACTATAATATGCCAAAAGTACACATACATAGATGTGTGGAAGAGAGTGACAGTGACAAAGAGCCTTCCATCATGAGGCCTGTCCCACCCAGCACACAGCCAATTGCCTAAAACCACATGATGTGCAAATGTCAATTACTGTAGACATTTGCCTGTGGAATCCCTCAGCATTATAGCGTCTGTGATGCTAGTACCAACTGTGCAACATGACTGTACAAGTCAGTAGTCATCTAGCAGTTGTATACATGTACCTGTAGAATATAAGCCTGTATGTGGCTGAGTGTGGTGTGTCTGCCTCTAGATGAATGGGTTATGGCCACTCCACACACACTGCCCTCCTCATTGCCCTACTATGGCAAGCCTGCTGATGTCTTCACCTTGAAGTACACCTTTGGGGATGGAGTAGCCCATTAATCTACATGGCGTGTCCTATAACTGCAGCAGAGTGATGTACTAGTTAGATAGAAGTTCTAATCCCAAACATGGCAACTGTGTGTGTGTTTTGTCTGTGTAGGAATCAATGCTTTTTAGGCAAGTCAAACTCAATACAATTTCAAATGCCCTACTTTGGCATGCCTGCTGATGTCATTCACTTTGAAATACACCTTTGGGGAAGGAGTTGCCCACTAATCTCAGTGGTGCATCCTATAACTGAGCAATGCTGTAGTGGGATAAACTAGTTAGGTAGGAGTTCTATTCCCAGACATGGCAAGTGTAGATGTGTGTGTGTTTGTCTGTGTAGGGAGCAATGCTTTTGAGGCCATTCAGAGTCACTACAAACTCAAGTGCCCTTCTTTGGCAAGCCTGCTGATGTCATTCACTTTGAAATACACCTTTGGGGAAGTAGTTGTTCAGTAATCTCTATGGCATGTCCTATACCTGTGTAATGCTATAGTGTGAAAAACTGGTTAGATAGGAGTTTTGTCCCTAGACATGGCAACTGTGAAACTGTGTGTGTGTGTGTGTGTGTGTGTGTGTGTGTGTGTGTGTGTGTGTGTGTGCGTGCGTGCGTGCGTGCGTGCGTGTATGTATGTAGCAATTTTTGGCCATTCACAGTCACTATGCACACCTACAAATGGAGAACATTGATAACTGTGCAGTAAGAGAGACTAGATCCAAGCCTCCAGAGAGAACCCCTGCAATACCAGCTACAGCTCTCACCACACCTGTTGACCACCAAACCAGGAGTGAAACAATAAAGGTGGAAGAGTGTCCATATTCACCAAGGATATTCACACCACCAGGCTACTTGCCCAACATAATATGTCTAAAATGCCCCTGGTGCAACTAACAGTAGGTTAGACTGCATTACAAATTTTATTTATTTATTTATTTATTTATTTTCAGTTTGATTACCGGGGAAGTCCACTGGGCCAAGAAGTGCCCATTTTCAGTGGAGGCCCAGGGAGAAAAGCTCCACAAACAGTTGTGAATACAATAGGTTACACAATGTAAAAGGTAAAATACAAGAGAAAATTTTTTTACAGACAGGGAAATCACATGCATAATATACATCACAGACAGTGCAATACGACAAAAGAAGAAACATTTTTTTTTGTTTTTTTGTCTTTCAATGGCAATACAGAATTTACAGTATTTACATATTTACAGTCAAGTGAAAGTCAACAGAATCAGTTTTGGAGGAAGGAAAAAGAAACTTGAGGGTAGAGTGGAGCAGGAGTATAGAGAGCTTAGAGGGGAAAATCTTTAGCGTTTATATAGGGTGAAAGCAAGGACATTTCCATTTGGATGATAGGTATAAGTAAAGTTGGGTCTTGAAGGATTCAGCATTAGGTATAGTCCTAAGAGATGATGGGAGGGAGTTCCATTTTTTACCTAGAGAGAAGGAGAGTAGAAGCTGTCCAACAGGACATTTAGGTTTGTGGATGGAGATTAGGTTTTGGTGTTCAGATCGCAGAGATCTGTTTGGGATGTATGGGGGAAATTGTATAGCTTACTACAGATCCCCCACCATGCCCCATGATACCCACTACAGCTTTTGAAATATACTGTGAAATATTATGATACAAGCAAACAACCTAATACTGGGTGAGTTACACTACCCTGCCATTAACTGGGAAAACTACTTGTGTACAAGACGTGTGCCCAACGGTTCTTGGAAGTCATAATTCCCAATGGCCTGGATCAAGTAACCCATAGTCCCACCAGAGCTCAAATATCCTAGACCTGGTCATTACCAACACGGGACATCAATGCTCCACACCTATGGTCACCCCATTGTTGGTCAAATATGCCCATGAGCTAATCACCCTTAACATCAACATCACTCCCCCTCACCCCAGTAAGGACACCTCTGTAACACACACCTCCAAAGCCAATGTCATGCTACACATGTCAGATGTGACTAACAGCATGACACCCATGCAGAAGGGAACTGAAAGGACAACTGCTGAATCATGCATGAGCACTTCCTCTCGTGCATGAATCGTGCCATCCAATATTGAACCAAGATGCTCCCCATCCAAGAAAAGGATGCCAATGTCGTGGACCCCTGCCGTAAACATACTGTACAACAAAAGGAGGAACCTTTTGCAGAAATGGGGGACTTTTCAGGATGCAAAATACTCCCTTACCAGCTACAGTAAGATGCAGAGACCCCTCCTAACATTCACCAAGGCTAGTTACAAACATAATATACCCACAGATGCCAGAGACCACTGCAGGACATTCCATAGCTATATGAGAAATCTAAATGGCAATGCTTAGAACTGCTGTGAGCTACAACAGAATGGTACTAAATCTACTCCTCCCAGGGATATTGCCAATATCCTGACAGATTGATTAACTGCCAACTTCACCCCCCTCCCAACCCACAAAGGGCCCATCTCAACACGGATAGATTCCCATATGCCGGTAATAATAGCCACATAGGTAAAGACCACACTCTACACAGCTATGTCAACAGCAGCCATAGCACCAGTCAACATCCTGAGCTGTGTACTACATGAGCTACAAACTGCACTTGCACCTCACTTACATGCCATGCCTAACCATAGCCACACCTCAGGCTTTGTGCCCACTGTGTGGCACACAGCTACATTTATCCCAGTCCACAAGGGGGGATCCACCTTGGATTTTGGGAACTACAGCCCCAGCAGTATGATGTGCCTGCTCTGCAAGGCCATGGAATGTATTATCGTGGAAATTAAAACAAAGGCATTGGCAACCTGCAAAAACTGGACTCTAACCAGGTTTAGTTTGTGAAGGGCCAATCATGTCACCTCAACCTAAATGGCAACTGTGACTCCATCTACAGAGCTGTGGACAAGGGTAAGATGGTTCACACAGCCTATCTGGACCTTGCAAGCCTTTTGACACCATCCCCCAGTCTGGAATCATAAATAAAGATATCAAGCTGGCCATTAATCCCAATGTCACCTGATGGGCTGCCAACTGCTGTACTGACACAACCCACGCTGTAAATGTAGGTGACAACAAACCGAGCCCCAGACAAGTGACAGTTGGAGTACCTTAGGGTTCAATCCTGGCACTGCCCTTGTCCAGCATCTACTGGTATGAAGTACAGAACAACAGTAAGGGACACCGGCAAACAAAGGTCGCATATGACTGCACACTGGGAGCCAATATTGAATCCCCACATAATGTGGATATTCTACAGAAGGGCCTTATAGAAAGACATGCTTGGTGCCTTTGCCATGGCCTCAAGATCAATGCCAATAAATATATAGTTATCCCCATTGGGAAGGGACATGTACCTGTGAAGTACCACATAGGTGGCAGTACACTAAACACCTAAAGTGTGATAACAGACTTAGGGACACAGGTGGACAGTGGTCTCACCTTTGATAACCACATTGCCACAACAGTCAGGAAACCCACCTATGTGGCACACTTCCCACTAAGGGCTTTACATCCATGAAAAGGAGCCCATTGTCCCACTGTTGGCATCTCTCAGTAAACCCAGTACAGACTACAATGGCCTGTTACATATGTACCTCACAAGATGTGTAACAAGTAGAGAGGCTGCAGACATAGCTTGTGAAATGACCACAGGCCTAAACCAGATGCCCTATGCTGGCCATCTGAAAATCATCCAGCTATACTCTGTCACGTATTATGTTCTCAGAGGCGATCTCTGCTTAGCATAACATGCCATGTCAAACCCACAGCTGTTGGACATGCTACATATACAGAATTCCAAATGCTCACAGCCACATGCTCCAGGAATCCAAATCCTGTAATCACAATGAACAATACATTCAGGAGGGATGTGTACCTGACCCAGAGACCCCCCCCCCAGACTCTGGAATAGACTGTGCATACATATCAAGCAGAGTGCTTCTTTGGCCCTCTTCAAAAGGAGCTTGGACAATTGGACTGGAGATAGGACATTTAGCGAAGGATCATGTCAGCTTCCCTGCTAGACAGGGGTGCAGGGAAGCATATATTGTGGGAAGTCATAGCCAGAGAATTGTCATATCTAGGCATGTATAGGCCTTAGGGCCAATAGCCTAGTATCAACATACGACCCTATGAACCTATGAACTGCACTTTCCATTGCTTAACCTTGGCAAGGTTGCTGATGTCATTCATGTTGAAATACACCTTAGGGAAGGAGTAATGCAGTAATCTCTGTGGTGTGTCCTATAACTGTGTAATGCTGTAGTGAGATATTCCGGTTCAGTAGGGGTTCTATTCCCAGATATGGCAAGTGTGTTTTTTTGTCTGTGTAGGGAGCAATGCTGTTGAGCTCATTCACAGCCACTACAACCTCCATTGCCCTTCTTTGGCAAGCCTGCTGATGTCGTTCAATTTCAAATACACCTTTGGGAAAGTGGTAACTCAGTCATTTCTGTGGCGCATGCTTTAACTGTGTAATTCTGTAGTGTGATATAATCATTAGGTAAGGGTTCTATTCTCAGACATGGCAAGTGTGGATGATTGTGTCTGTGTAGGGAGCAATGCTTTTGAGGCCATTCACAACAACCTCCATTGCTCTTCTTTGGCAAGCCTGCTGATGTCATCCACGTTGAAATACACCTTTGCGGAAAGGGTAACCCAGTAATATCCATGGTGCATGCTATAACTGCTTTAGTGTGATGTACTAGTTAGGTAGGAATTCCAATCCCTGACATGGCAACTGTGAGACTCGGTGTCTGTGTTTGCCATTCATATCCTGTGTGGAAGTGGCTGTGAGTGTGTAACAACTGGAGTCATTGTGGAGTGGGTTTTACAAATTTCTTATATGGTGGGCCTATTAAATGTCACAATGTCCACCTTACAATGATAGCAGATGTCAAACAGCAGAGAGGCTAGGGTTGACAATCCAAACCCCTACATGTGCATCAAGGACTGGCAAACAATTTAGGTAACCCTCATATTACCCAGAGAACACTCTCAACCCATGTCTCATACACAAACACACTCGGCTAGGCAACAACCACTTTGTTGGTAGTTCCTTGCATATTGCCCATATATAGTAACCATGGTGTGATTGCAGTGGACTACAGAGGGCATGGCACCCTGTCCCATCATTACAATATGCACATAATTGCAGACAGTGCTCCTTCACTATGTTCCCCACTGGAAGCCTGCAACAACTGTAGTGTCACCAAATGTAACCCACAAAGAACATACCATGCCGTAAACACATGCCCTATATGGACAGATGCCACTGACACCAGGGAATATTTGTACCATGCTGCCAATGTAGGTGCAGGGTCATCCTGGTGACCATTGTCAGTTCCCACTACATGAGGCAAGGAATGGCACATCTAATGATAACAATATGTGTACACAACATGCCCCAGACACCCCAAGTACACTTCCACATGTCACAGAACATGCATGTGGGATGTGTGCACATCCCAGATACCATCAATGACATGGACTATAGAAAACATACATGGCAAGCATTGGCCACCCACAATAGTAACCCAGATGACTGGTTGGTGAATACAATACCTACCTGTGTGGGCCAATCCAGACACTACACCCCTGAGCCACACTGCAGACCATTGTCGTGTGGCCTGATGCCAAGGTATACCCTTTACCTAGCCTTGTACATCCTTCTGGCACAGTCAATCACTACACATTTGTAAAGCAATGCACCCATGCATGTCAGTACTGGTAACCTGTGTCTGTGTGTATGGGGTATACTGATTTGGACCCCATTCACACTCATTACATCTCTAATTGGTCCACTGAAGCATGCCGTCTGATGTCAGACACCTTCTCATACCCTTTGCTCATATACCATCCTGATAACCCCTGTGGTGCATGTGATACCTGCATATTACTGTATTGTGGCAAACTAGCTATTTAGGAGGTCCAATCCTGACCCTGCCAACTGTGTTAATGTGTGTGAGTCCCTGAAAGAGTGTGGCTGTGTTAACATTGACACCTGTTCATGTGGACAGGCACGTGTACTACACCTATCTTATCCCTCCTATATCACTGTTGCCGATGTCACTCACCATCAGATATACCTTTGAACAGCTCTTCAACATGTAAGCTCTGTGGCGCATGCAATAACTGCATAGACATGTACCTGCAATACATAATCAGGCAGGACTTTGAGACCTCATACTGGTAAGTGTGTGACACAAACATGTCTAGGTTTTATTTTCCCACCCCTTCCCTGTCTTACTTTGTCTCTGGCTGTCTCTCTCACTCCCTCTCTGGTGGGTGTGGAGAAGTACACCTGCTTTGCTTGGGCAGCAGCTTGTGTTTTGTAAGTGGTGCTCAAGATCAGCTGATGGTCTCTGCATGAATTGCAGTCACCCACTAGCTGATTGCATTTGGAACAGATGTTGTAACATTCCCATAGCCAATTGCATGGAAACACACTCCTGTATCTAGGAACATCATGTGGGTGTTGAGCCTGTTCATTCACTGTGAGCAGGACTTCATGTCGGTGTTTGGCAAACAGCATCTCAAATGGTATTGGGATTTACCTCTAACAACATACACTGTGTAGACAGACCAACAAACAGGAGGGGGATGTGCCAAAAATTACTGCAGAATGTAAGTCTTGCTCTTCTGCATTTGGAGTAATGTTGGTTTAACAGGGTGTGTGTGGATATGGCTGGTCTATATGATGTAATGCCTCTCATGACATTGTTATGTGTTTGAGGAAACTCCCACCTGTAGTGTTATTTGCAGACTGGGCAGTGTTTAGACTCTTATGTTTCTTGTGTTACTCACAGATCACCTATTTTAGAACTGCAGAAGCATAGTCTGAGGATTGCAGTCAGTAAATGGTGACAGCCATGAGAGTTACTGACTTCATATCCCTCATAGGACATATGTCACAACAAACCCTGTTACAACAGTAAATGTATGAGGGCATCACAGCAACATGTCAATATTGGCCCAGTGTTTGTGGCTTCAGCCACAAGTCTGTCAACCTTTGTACATATATCATGCACTAAGAGGTGCATATGTTTTGTACACCATTATGTATTAATATCATACCTGATAACAAGCCAGTCAGATAGACTGCTAGACAGGTTATGTATAGTAGGGGTTATTTCTGAGGACATAACCTGGGCATTCTGCAGTTATGTGTACAGTAGTGGGGTCTGTATACGTATGGTGATTGTTGACAGTATGTGTATTGTGCACAGACTGTGGTAGATGCCATTGTTCTTGGTCTTGTTCTATCTGATGTTACATGCTGCTCCAGTGTATGGTACCCTAATGGCTCACATGTTTGTAGGGCCAAACACACGTGCCCCATACCACAGACAGTCATTGGACCACACACTGTGCCGTGACACAGTTTATGTAGGGTTAGTGTGTGAGTGGCACATATGAGGATGGCGTTTATCAGACAGTCCATATAGTGTCATATTAAGCTTGTGTACCATGTGTGGCTGTGACTGTGTTCACATTGGTTGTGGATATGCACTTTCTCACAGGTGTCTGTTACTCTGTGCTGTGACATGCCTGTAGAGCCTGCTATATTTGCAGGTACATGTGTATTCCCCCATACAAAATGTAGAACGGTGTTGTGGCAGTCTGCCTGTAGCTTGCACAGTGCTTTGTTGCATGCTTGGCAGCTTAGTGTAATTACCCAGTGTGATGTTATGCCCAAATATTTGCAAGATGTACTACTGCCAGGCCACCATAACTGTTGTGTATTTCTGACAAAGCAGTGGGATTCTGTACAGATGTATGTCACTAACTACTGGGTAGTATGTGGCCATGTGACCTCTGCACCACCAGTTATTATGTGTCAGGACAGACAGGCGTATGTGAATGCATAAACTGTTTGGGCATATGTAGTCCAGTATGTACATGATATACCCATGTACATGGCTGTTAACATCCACATTGTCAGGCTTGCTCCACATGTCTCATATGAAACGGATCTGTGTACACCTCTGGCCTGACCAGAGAGTGCCAGACTGTCCACATATATTGGTCACATCTCTGCTGTTGTCCACAGGATGATTACTGTGGTATTAGTGGTACTGTACTATGATGTCCTTAGGATGTCTGTCAGTAACAGATGGCGTACATGTCAAAACCAGATGTGACCTACCACACACTACATGTCTGTAAAGACATCCCCTGTTACAGTAGCAACAGTCTACATATATACCTGCAATACATACATGACATCCCCTTGCACTAAGCGGTTGAGACTATTGGTGCTGAGGTAAGACTCCACTCCATGTTCTGGACATATGGTAAACATATATGTGTGTATGTATATATATATATATATATATATATATATATATATATATATATATATATATATATACAGAGAGATCTATAAATGGCCATATATATGATGCACTATACAGATATGTATAAATACATATATATGAATATATATGTTTATGTACATGTAGACATATATCTACATATGTATATGTATATATCCATATCCTTGTCATGTGTGAACATTACTGTTGTGTATACCTTCCTTGATGTATCACACCGTATGTATCTGATATGTGTATATTTAGATATAACAACATATGTGATGCAACAGTAATATCACTAACAAGTACTATACAATTGTACAATACTATTCAATATGTGTACTGACAGATATAATGGAAAAACAACAGCCATCTTCACAGGTGGTGTGGTGGTTAACTGTTGTGACTATAGTGTACAGAGGCCTGGGTTCAAGACCTGCAAGTGTGGTTTATTTTGTTGCTGGGCAGAGCATGGGCTGCTGGATACAGAGTGGTTAATGCACTTTTGAGCAGCTTTAAGCATGTTTGCATGTGTTTGTGCAAAGCTAAGCGGTGCTAAAGTGCAGTTAAATGTACAGATGCTTACACAATGTAGGCTTTGCTTACCAGTGCGCAAATCTGCTTAGCTGTTATATTGCAGCAATGCTGACACCTGCTAAGCATGGCTCAGCCCTGGTAACCAGTACTCACATCCCAGTTTGATAACATAGCAGGGTAATGTCACCTGTAATAAGTGTATGTAATGCCATGTACACAACATGCATCTATGTGCCATCATTACAGTAGCAAGGGGTGTGAGTGTCAAGTCCGGGACATTCAAGTATATCAGACCTGCCTGTCACTCTTATCCATGTGAATGTGTTACATACAAGGGTAGTAACCCAGGCTATGTGCCGTCACACTAGCAGGTAGTGTATCATGCCATTACTACTGCTGACAGTGCTTTCACAAGCAAGGGTAGATTGATAATTGTTGTGCTGGCAACAAGCATCCCTGCATGCATAGATAGACTCTGAGGCCTCACTATCATGTTCATGGTGAGTGAGCTGTGTCACAGTATATATCCCCTACTGGATAATGATCTGACGTGGAAAGTAACTGTAGACTATTGTCTATAGCACATGTCAGTGAGGGCTGCCACCATGGAGTAATGGCATACATATTACTATATTACAGTACTGACAAATGTGTACATGTGCAATTCTGAGGATATCAGTGTCTGTGTGTTACTACACCTGTAATTGACAATACCATGAGGGCCTTCACACCCACCGCAACACCCATTGCCATAGTTAGATATGGATGCTGCTGTACTGGATATTACATGTACCCTGTTATGCTCTTCTCCCTAATGGCTACCTGAGCCTTGCAGTACCAACACAACACTGTTGTACAAATGGGTTGATAGGCATGGGATACCCACTGAGTTCTGGCAAGTGTGTGTATGTGTGTATGCGTGTATATATGTAGGGTACAGCATTTCAAGGCCACATACTCCTATTAAAATATTCATTGCCACACAGTATTATGGATAGTGATATTGCTGCCCATAGATGACACATGACAATGCATCACCCTACTATTCCTGTGGTATGTGAATTAGATGCATATCCCTTTAGTACTACTATTGGGATGGACAATGGGTTGTATTGCAGTTGTGGTCAATGTGTGATGGTGGGTATGTCAGAGTGTCATCATGGGTTCCATTGTGTACAATATCAACAGTGGGGTGTGGGTGTTGTGTACACTGTCATTACACCATGGTACCCCCAGTACATGTCCCATGTACCACTATATGGTCACCACTGTCACCATCAACCATACTGGTAACTGATAACACAATCCAGCATAGTTATGAATGTGCTGTGTGCAGCCTACCTGTAACACATTGGGCACACTGACAAGTTAGTTAGCAATGATAGGCCCAGGTATCTCGGATGTGTGTCTGCCTGTTATGTGTCTGTTAATGTGTATATGATGGTATGTCACACTATTTATTGTTCATATGCAACTATTACATCCCTCATTACCATACTGTACATGTCTGGGGATGAAACATGTAACCTGGAACACACGTCATCCTAAACGCTGTGTGGTGTGTGCAATGAAAGTCACACACATCAGTAGCACTACATACCTATGTAGGGGTCTAGTCCTAGTGTTGCCAAGTAAGAATATGCATGTATGTGGAGGGATCGACATCAGGTTGCTGATCATACATTTTCCAGGGGGTCACCGGTCCATGTGGCACAGGCAATATCTGTTATACAGACCTGTGATGTGTTCAACTGTACCCAAGATATGTCACAGCCATGGTGTCACCACATTGCCAAACTCCATGTGGAGTATGACTGCAGACCATCCTCCTGCTGACACATGTACACCTACAACACAAATGGATAACATTATGGAGACCGTAATCACTCAGTGTTACTAACAGCTATAATGCATCATGGCTGGACCGCTACAATACCTGACATGTAAGCATTAAACATTACTGCTAACAGCATGTTACACAGCAGTACATTGGTATACTGTAGTACAGTCACCATGTGCATCAGAACCATATTAGCCTGTTCCTGCATCAATGTTATGGATGACAGGGATGTGGCACAGGTATCATCATATGCACAGGGTGTGTTGTTGATTTGCCAGAGACTGAGGGTGGGCCATACATTTGACACCATGTGTGTGGGTGAGGGGTGTAATTTGATGATATGGGCATGCTGATGTGGTGTGTGTAGGTATGGGAATGCCCTAGGTGTGTTTGTATAGTGTGTGGGTATGCATGCACACAGTTCTGCCATGTGGCTGCCCTATACAGGTGTTTCTTGGACAGCTGCAGACCATACCTGGCAGGGTGTGCAGTTCACTGCCTCCGGCCATTGACACACAGACTGTGCCTGCTAGGGGTTCCATGGACATGTCCAGGTACAGGCCTCGATGTGCTACTCTCCCCTGATGATGACATGTGTCCGCTGGAACCAGGTCCTTCTTGGGACTGGCCAGGCCACATGCAGTGCTGGGGCTGGTATTGCCACTACAGGAGTGGCTTGGTGTCCTTGCATGTCCACGTTGACCTCCAGCTGTTGGTGCTGCTGGCCTACATCCACGCAGCCATCAAACCACTCCCAACACATGTTCGAGCATGGAAAATCCACAGTCGATGAGGCCCACCATCTCACCCAACCATCTATCCATGACCTCAGTGTAATCATGGAGGGCACCTGCAAGTTCATGGAAGTTGTCACTTACAGATGAGCGAGAAGCCCTCTGCAGCCTCAGGCCCTGTCTGATGTAAAGTTCCATATATGCTTGCGCCTCCATGACAGTCTGAAACATGTGACTGATGGTACCAGCTGTGGCACTTCTGCCAGGGGCATGATGATAAGCGGCCCTCCCACGAGCACCCCGGTACATCTGCCTATGTGGTGGCCTACCAGACATCCAGCTTTGCTTGCTGTGTCCAGACACAGCAGGCATAGACACCAGACTCCCCTGTGCACTGCCACCAACCGTCAACTGTCCCTCTGCTATGGCCACTGGTGATGGGGTATCTATAGGCACTGTGACTGTGTGCAGGGTTGTGGTGGCTAATAGGGGGATGTCAAAAGATGGCGCAGTTTTGGCCTCTGACAACCCTGCCTGGCCTCAACAGTCTTATCATTGTCTTCAGTGTTTGTATGGACGCAATCATCAGATTGCATGCAGGAGGGACCCTGAACCACCTATGGGGGAAAACAAGAAATGCACTTTAAGACCTGTACAGCATTGCATAACAGTATACACACACACACACAAAACACACACACACACTCACGCACACACACGCACACACACTCACACACACACACACACACACACACACACACACACACACCCTGAAATTCAACCATAATACCTACCTGTCCTTGAGTTTACAGACAGTCCCACGTTTATTTATGTAAGTTCCCCATCCTGCATCATACTTGGTAACATACACTCATTAATACAACTCATTAATGCAACATTCCTCTAAATGCCTAGACAAGTGATCACAACACAAGACCTGTTACTCCATTACCTCCTTGACTTGAGTGGAGTAGGCTTTACAATGCCTCACTGCTGTCATCCAGTGTTTACCCTGGGCATGTCCGGACATTGTGAGCATGGTCCCTATATGTTAGGGGCTACTACGTTCACTCCATAATGTCAGACACTGGAGTGTCATACATAACTATTGCTCAGTACATGCCAGATCTGCTGCTCAATCAACTTATCATGTGGACAACAGTAATATATGGATACACTCCCTTGTGTTGTCTAGTAATTCCCCAGTGCATCTGTAGTGCTGCATAGGTGGGTAGTTGTTCAACTTTCTGCTGATTGCAACTTTAAGGGTATATCTGGTGTCTAGTTTCCCTCCCAATGCATGTTCCATGCTACAGACATTATTATACTATCAGCTGTCCTATGATTACATATCAGACAAGTATTCCTGGTGTCTCATGTATCAGTCCATGTACATGTATTGCACGATTCCAAAGGGAAGTACTGATGTATGGACAACCCACCAATCACACATGTGCATACATGGACACCCACACAAACACACACACACATGCACACACACATCCTACATGCATCAACCCCCTCCACTCCACCAGATTGCACTTACAGACAAATAACCCCCTACACATGGACACACCTACAGGTGAGGTTCCACAAAGATAGTACACACAGACCTCCCATTACCCATCTGTCAACATGCATAACATATGGTACTCAACAGCATGCAGTGCAGCTATAGTCAATCCATGCTAGCAACAGTATACATGTGTGTGATGCATGGGCTGTGTTAGTAGGTGATGGCCCTTCCCCTGGAAAACACTGCACCCATGTACACAGTATTGCTGTGCACCTGTTCTGCACCCTGCCTTGTACTGTGTACCATACCTCATAGGTGTACAGACCATTTCTGAATGTGTATTACTGTGTCAGTTATGTCTGCTCTAATGCTCATAGCCCCTATGTGCTTGTCTGACACATACCTGGGATTGTCTGACACATACCTGGGATAATATGTGAACAGATATGTGAACAGATGTCATTTGTGAATGCCTGATATCTGATTTACAGACCTCAACATCAGCGGTGCATGTAAGACCAATACAACACTATTACACTGACAACCGCCAAACCTTGCTGTGGCTATGGGGAGTGTACACACCCTTATTGATATGATGCACTCTTCCTTGATATGCCATGGGACCACATCACTGCATATGTTATCATTACATGAGCCTGATATGTGACATATGTCCTGTACATTCTCATGCAGTGTCTAACAAATGTGTTAGGTGTGCAGATGTTGACCACTATACATACACTTCGTGGGTGCATATGTGTGCACACCCTTATCATGACAGTTTGTTGCACCTATTTGTATGTGTACTGCAGCAGTCACTATTCCTGGCAGGGGTATACTAGCATGAGCTATCTGCATTTGCCAGTATATGTTCAGTCTGCCCTACACGAGTCCCCCAACTTGCATGATTGCAAGATCAACTCATGTGCACATCCTTTGGAGTTCTCACACTGCTGTCACTATTGCTGTGGCATCAGGGTTACATCTGCCACAGTTCCTGAACTTGACTGTGTGCAGATACAGCCATTCATAGCATCCTTAGGCTCCCTGCTGCAGTGCACTGGTGTGTCATGATGACATGCCCTCCCCACCTTCAGCTTTTTTGCAGATGCCTGACAACTATGGCCTACACATGTGTGTCAGTTTGCAGTGTCCCAAACACTGAACACCATGTGTAACAGCTTAGTCCCAGCTAATGACTGGCAAACATACAGATGTACACTGGCACTGGCACAGTACAGATGGGTATGGTGGGCCTGAGGTGGGGTGAGGCATTGGTTTTGCAGCACCTGTATCTTACATGATACTGTCTGTAGGTTTCCAGTGTGGTCATGCTACACCAGTACACATTGCAATGCATGACTGTTGGGAACCTCTTCTGTTATGCATACACTACTTATAGAGAGGCCTTGCTGATATTTCCTGTGGTACAACTGTCACATCTGATTACCCTAACCCATAGGCCAAACGCCTGCAGAGTCCAAGCAATTGCTGACATGGGTACTGCAAAGCCAGTACTTGCTGGACATTCCTACAACCCCCTCAGTGTTGTGACATGTTACTGGGCAGCCCACATGACCAGTTTGCTACATGTGACATCATTTGTCTTGGATGGCCATCTGTTTATTTCCTACATCATTCCTGTCCCATACATCCTTGCCACATGAATGACTGTTTGCACTGTTTGCCATGGCATATGCAGTGATGAGGTAAGGCTACATGTCCAGCTCATGGGTGCTACCAGTTGGGTATGGGGCTCACGCCATGTCATGTAAGATGTGTGCAAGCCACGCCTGCCTCTGTTACAGGTAAGTGTGCACATTTGATCATCAAACATCTTGGACAGCAGACCAATACATGATGTGACATTGGAGACATGTTCTTGCTGAAAGGTGCATTTCCATGACAAATGCATGCAGTCAGTACCTCAGCAGCTGTCTCCACTATATTTTATCTGGAGTGTGTGCACACATATGCTTCCAGTGTTTGTGAAGGTATGTATTCCCCATATTTGCTGCCCTAACCTATGATTCTGTATTACCCACTCATTGCTCATGTTGGGACCACATTGCAGGTGTAAGGGTTGTGGACCACAGTATTATGATATGCCATAATGTAGATCTGTAACAGTTGCCATTATAATACTGGTATATATACTGCTGTAGCACTGTATAAGGGTGATGTTTCACACATGTCTTTACTGTAGGCCATGTGTCTCACCATTATATTCATCCCTGTGGACACATTTCACAATGACAGGATGTTAGTTATATTGCAGGTGTCTGGCATATCCTTCAGATACACCATCATGGTCACCACTGTGATGCAGTGCAGTTAACAACAACAATACCTGAACATGTACGGCATGCATTATGGGTAGGTGTGTTAGATGAGTGCATGGAATATACCATAGCCATTACATGACCGGTGTACTGGCAAACATGAACATAACCCATACTCACCAGCTAGAGACTGCTGCCTTGGTAGTATACCAGAAGGACCTACATAAGTGAGTGAGAGATGTGATGTCAGTAGCCACAGCTGTGGCATTGCTACAAGGTGGGTGCAGCATTACAATACATCAACAGTACAAGTCCACAATACTACAGCTTATTTACATCTATTTATTACTATTACGCAGCAACAGACTATATATATGACATCTCACATATGCATGATCTACCTGTACACATGCGGATGCATATGCAACAGTGGTCTACTGATGTGACCTGTGGCCTTACCTGCATGCTTCTCATCTGGTGTGTGTGTGTAGCACCCACCTCCACTATGGTCTCCGCCAGTTGTTGTATATGCGGGCGGGCAGGTGCCATGAGGCTGGCGAGGAGCTCCTCAACACGTGTCAGGGGGGATGGATGGCATGACCCCCCCCCTGTTGTGAGGTGATTCCTCCCAGATTGCAGTAGCATGCTGATGGGCATTGCAAAGCAGGTCGCTGCAATGATGCCGGACCTGCTCATGCAGTCTGCTCCTGCTGCTCATGGGCTGTCCTGCCAA
The DNA here is from genome assembly GCF_019279795.1 of Protopterus annectens. Taxonomy (NCBI): domain Eukaryota; kingdom Metazoa; phylum Chordata; order Ceratodontiformes; family Protopteridae; genus Protopterus; species Protopterus annectens. Next base: position 1,612,086,804 of record NC_056741.1, read on the forward strand.
AGAGCACCTGGTAGTGCTGTACCAGGTCATTGACAATGACCTCATTTTTGTCAGCTGAATACACTGGTAACCGGCCATGTGACATCTTGCCTGAAAGACATAAAGATGGAATAAGGTCTGAGCAACTCAAACAGCAAGGTTACCATAGTTCTTAATACACATCTCTGTCTCTCCCCACCATATCTGCAACAACAAACTGTTCACACAACTCAATAGGTATGGCTACAGCTTACCTATCATTGGGACATATATCATATTGTACCATGCTTTGTGCTATGTGTTTGTAGCCATGTTCCCTGTGGGGACACTATCATTGCTGGCCTGTTACGGACAATGTCACCTGCATGCCATTGCAAGGGCCACTATGCTTCCATAGATGCATGTGGTCTGTTTGTTATGTTATTGCTGCACATCTGTCATTATGCATTATTGGGGATATCTATGCATGCTGTTGGACATGATCCGGGATTGTGTGGACTGTGGACTATTACTACCCACATATGTTCTATAACAGTGACACAATAGCATGTTTAGGGAACAGTTGCCAGCAGATCCACCTCTCCCACCTCATCTGGCCATGTTACCAGGCCACATCACATGTGGGACCCACCCTGGGACCTCCTCATCTACTGGTCCAGCACTATCCTCAGGTGGAACCACCTCAGGGGATGGAGTTCCCCCCCGGCGGCACACACAGACATGATCCTGTCACCCGAGGTCAGATACAGGGTCTGTTGCACAGGGAGCTCCACAGAGACTTGTGGGATGTGCTACAGCACCTTGAGGCCCTCAGTACACAATCATAGGGTCCACATGCTCCTCCTGCTGAGCCTCTAGGCCAGGCACCTTCAGGGCTGTGAAACTGCTGTTGTGAATAGCAGTGGGTGGGGACCTTGTTCCCATTGTTTCCATATGGGGGCTCATGGGACTTCCACATCGCAGACCACACCCACCACCCAGGGTATTTACCCACCACATGTGTCATATACCACCCCTGTAGGTTGTCCTCTCTATCTACCAACCCAAACCATCTCCACAAATATACCTGCTATCCTTCCCCAAATTTCTATTCCCACCTTCACAGACAGGGACAATGTGGTCCCAACAAGGGGTTCACATGTTACATAACCATCCAAGTTGCACACACTTACAGCTGTATATATATATATATATATATATATATATATATATATATATATATATATATATATGAGTGTATTGACATGTGTGATGTTTCCTCACGCATAGCATGCAGCACTGCCATGGAAATGTAGGCAACATGTATTTGGTGAGCGGACATTGATTTTGGTGATACCAGCATTGTGAATTTGCTCATTTCAGTATGTCATTTCTGCTACATTGAATCGAAACCAACACTAGTACGCTGCTCATTTCAGCATTTTACTTTCGTTGCCTTGAACTGATAGGTTTGGGTTTGTGCTGATTTGCTTACCTCTGAGGTTCCTATTACAACATTATAACATTTTGTTTGGTGCCTTGGTAGCTATTTGAGACCTGTAGAAGACTACTGGTCTGCCTCAATTCGTCTTTTTCTCAGCTCCAGGGGTGTATATATTTATACCTATATATATATATATATATATATATCTGCATATATATATATATATATATATATATATATATATATATATATATATATATATATATATATATATATATATATATATATATATATACAGATATATATATATATATATATATATATATATATATATGTATATATATATATATATATATATCAATAGGTACATTCAGACATCAGGTCCACAATCTTTAACTCTCCTTCTTGCACAGCTGCACTGTTCTGCCTTGCTGCAACACAGACAGGTGCCACATATGGACACAGCCTACAATTAGGGGGTATATATAGGGACAGATTGCAGGTAAGCCTATTACACACGTATGGCATTTCAACATGCTACATTACATGTTAACTTGAGTGTCCTGCAAGTGGTGGGCTCTGGGACCCATGTGTTCATCATTATGGGATTACTTCCACCACCAGCTATTGGCCACAGTAATATACATGCTTTCCATATTACAACACACACAAAATGATGGCTTACATCTTGTCAATCAGTGCTGCTCTGCACAGTTGACAGGTATGGCCCACTACCTACAGGGACAGATTCCAATGTCCATAGCAGTTGTTCAGCTGAACATCATTACAACAACACCTGATAGCACATATAAATCATTACACATCATCTATCCCATTATTATGGACCAAGTACTACAGTCAGTTTCATGCATATATACTTCACATACCTGTTGTGGGAATGAGGTCTTTTCTGGATAGTTTCCTTGTAAGGTTTTTTTTCTCCTTTGGCTTGGCCTTTAGCCTGCTTTCTTTCTTAATTTGTTTGATTGTTTGTTTCACTTTCTCTCTCTCTCTCTCTCTCTCTCTCTCTCTCTCTCTTTCTTTTTCGCTCTCTAGCTCCAGTAAATGGATTGAGCTGCTTTGAATAGATTGCAGCATGTTTTTTGTAGGTGATGCAC
>NC_056741.1:1612094323-1612119323 GCF_019279795.1 Protopterus annectens
AGAATCAACCCCAGGGGTAGTGACTAGCAGAAAATGTTTTTTAAAAGGGAGTTTGTATGGCAGTTAAAATTGAATGCCATACTCCCACCTGTTTTAAACAATCAAGTGTCCATAGGAGCTATTTTGAAAGAAAGGGCTGATGTTTTACACTAAAATGGTATGATGATGCCTTTAAAAGTTGAATGAGATGTAACTAAGTCTTACTTGTTTGATGATGATGCAAAGGGTTTAGCATTTTAATATATAAGAATGTTCATTTGTGAAAGGGTTTATCTGATGAAGTCTCTGTGGGAGATGAAAGCACTTATGAAATGTGTTTTTATTAAAACTTTATTATATGTTTATTAAAACTTACTTGCATCTTACAATCTCAGACAAGCTTACATAATGGTCATTAAAGCTTTGCTACTTAAACACAGAGCAATAGTCTCTGCAACAACATGCATTTTCTGAATAAGAAGAAGCATAAATCAGCAGTATAAAAATATGACAGAAAACCAGAACATTCTGCAAAATCAAGGACAGATGAAAAACCACTGTAGTACTTGTGTCTACCTTGGATGGGGGGATACTCTACACACTTACACTACATAACTGCTCCTTGCCTTGCTTGGACACATCCAGAATCACTACATGGGGGAGTGGGGTGCAACAAGTATGTCACAATTTGAAATGTCTCTGGCTGACGGTGATGGCCCTGACACATTTGTCATACTTCTCAGCCTCAGAGCAAGAAATCTGAACAAAGCCATAAACAGAAGTGGGACAAAGGCCCAACAATAAGGACAAATTTTAAATATTGCTTTTATAAACTTATAATGATAACAGAATAATAGGTCTTGCTTTAGTATGAATTTTCTGAAGGGTATGAAATCTGAAACTCAAATATCTGCCATTATTTTCTAACTTCAGTCTTTAATGATTTTCAACTAATTTGCCAGAAAACCACAGTTTTATGAAAAAATGGACCAAAAATGTGATGCAAAAATATAAAAGAGCCACACAATACATCTGGGAACCTGTCAAAAAAGGGACACTTTTTTAATATTAGTACTGTTAACTTGAGCAGCTGACAAAATAAGAGAATCTACATGCATTTCTGAAATTAAAAGTAATCTAAAACTCTGATCATTACAATTATTTATTAATTGTAAACTCTCCACATTTTCTTCCAAATTTGCCATTTTGCAGCAGGATTATTAGGGGGAGAGCAACATTTTGGGCCAAAACTGTGGACAGCTGAGAGGTTTGTATATACCTAATTCTATAAAGCAATTTATTTGTGTGTACCTCTCAATCTCTTAATTCAGTAAATCTGGATAGGGTAAAATATATTGGGGAACATACAAACAGTACTAAAAATTGCTCTTGTATAAACCTAGACAGTTGACAGAATAACATGTCTTGCTTTAGCATGCATTTTTCTAAAGAGTATGAAGCCTGAAACTCAATCCTCAGGATTCAGAAATCTCTGCACGGCGTGCAAGAATAGTGCAAGAGCTGCTGGAGGCAATATGGCTGCCGAGAGATCCAGGAACAAGCTCCCGGCATGTGCACATGCACTCCTGCACTCTTCCTGCACAGATACAGCTCCTGTATGCTAATTACCCCATTTGCAGGAAAGAAATGTGCAAATGACGTGAATTAGTGATCCAGGAAGCAGGCAGCCATCCGTGCAGGAGTAGTGTAACACATAGATACCTATTCGGCTAATAACGGAGTACATTTCTGCAAACTACAAAATGGAGCCAGGACAGACCCAAATAAAGGTTATATATAATGTGGAAGACATGCCAATGGCCAAATATATGACCATTGTCATCTAAAATAGTTTCAAAATAACAAAAAATAGCTTTTATTTTTTTTGGCCGATTTCAGCTGTTTTAAGCATAGGGCAGCGGTGTGCAAACGGGATCAGCCCGAAAATAAAAATAAAATATTGAAAAAAGCTTTTTAGGCAAAACAACAATTTTGCCATTATAGTCAATGGCAGGCAGAAGACAACAAGGCCACTGAATAGTGGTTGCTAACGAGGAAGGCTCAGTGTTAGACTTGTAACTAGGCATTAGCAGTCAATTCTATGCAAATGAGGGGAATGATACTGAATCACAGATTCATTTCTAACCAGAACCCAACCATGTAGGTGCAGGAAAACCATGGTACAAACCAAAGAGTTAGCTGACACATCATAGAGGGGTGTGTCAAGCATACTGTAAGTTTATTGGAGCTCTGTGGCTCGGGTTTGCACTTACCTTAGCAAAGCTAAGGAAGGGGGTGTGTCTGAAACTGCCTAGCAGTGATTACATTGCCTAAACAGGTGTGCACGCCGCACACCAGGATTTAAACGAACAAAAAAAAATTAATAGCAGCTCTGTTCACATCTGATCACTGAGTTTGGGTGGTGTGCCTCTGGGCTTAAACAGGAAGGCAATGGGAAGGGAAAACAGCAGTAGGAAGGTAATCAAGAAGAACTAGCATAGCTGGCAGGTAAAATGTATCAGAATCAGCCAATTTCACAGGCAGCAGCCCAGCCCAGCACACTACTATAAACTATGCAAACATCTTTCCCTCTGTTTTTTCCCTCAAACTCTACACCACCGGTGTACACAGATGGGCAAAATTTACCTAACAAAAGCAACAAAATGATAGGGGCTGCTGTCACTCTCATACATCAATATGTGCAAGAGGCTGAGAGTGGTGAGGATGTGAATACTGATGATCAACCCACAGTGAGGAGAAGAAAAAGAGTGTACAGACCCAGGGTAACCTACCAGGGGCTACATGAGCTGGAGATAGTGGAGTGCTATAGGGTGGACAGGGACATTCTACAGCAAACTGATGAGCTGTGCTGCCCACACTTCACACACAGACCCAACAGAGGGGAACCCATCCCAGTGGATACAAAGGTATGTGTAGGCTTAAGAATACTAGCCACAGGTACCTTCCAAAGGCCAACTGGGGACATCATGGGGATCTCACAGGCATAAGCATGCAGGGTACTCCACTAGTTTCTGGTTGCCATGTCAGCACATGCCGGTGAGCACATATATTTCCTCAACACCCGTGAGAGGTTGACAAGCAATATGCGTCTCTTCCACTAAATAGCAGAATACCCTGAGGTAGTGGGGGCTATAGACTGCATGCACATGCACATCAAAGCACCACCTGGTGAGTGGGGTAGAGTCTATATAAACCGCAAGGGCTTCCCCTCAATCAACTCCCAGGTTGTGTGCAATGCCCAGGGCATCATAATGAATGTGTGTGCTGGCAGCCCTGGAAGCTATCACAACTCCCACATCAGGCATATGATGCAGCTGTACCAGAGATTTGCCAATGGGGACATCCCATATGGCCACCTAGTGGGGGATGCTGGTTACGCACTGGAACTATGGCTGATGACACCCATCAGAAACGCACACACACCAGAAAAAGAACTCCGTAATGAGGCACATGCACAGACCAGAATCATAATAGAGCATGTGTTTGGGATGCTCAAGTCACGATTCTGGTAACTGGACGTATCCGGTGGAGCCTTGCAGTACTCACCACCTACATGTACACAAATTGTCATTGTATGTGCTATGCTGCAAATGTGATCCTGTTTAAAGAGCTGCAACAGGAACAGCATGGGGCAGGACCACACAGCCCCCCACCATTACCAAGGCCAGCACAGGCACAGAGTGACTTGGAGGAGGAACAACCTGAGCCTGCCCCTGTAGGCAGAAGGAGGCATGCCCAATATGTCCAGGCCTTGGCAAAGCAGCAACGCATAGCACATACACTGACATGGTAGGAACCCAGGGAATGACACCTCTCTCTGACTCCCACATACAGTAAAGGGGATACCAAACATGACACTACCTGTGCTTAACCATGTAAAAGGAGTGTACTATGTGCATCCAACATAGTCAGCCCTACAGCACCATCATCAGTACTACCACAGCCACAAAGTATGTCACTATCACTATCAATTGCTGAATGTAGTAGTATGTTCTCCTACCTGTATCTATGGTATGGATGTGAGCATGTAAGGGAATCGGGTGGCTGAATGGGATGGCAGCAGATAGTAAACACCTATATCAGCAGCATGAAATCCTTAACAAATGCTGGTGTCAACATAGTAAGCAGTACTAGACAAGGTGACAAAACCCACTGCAGGGCATGTGGTGGGCAAAATGTGTGTCCATAGGGCATACACATGCATGTCAGTGAGGCTCACATACCCAACAACAGTCTCGGCCAGCAGGGCAGGTGTAGACAAACACAAAGAAAGACTGTGCTAAGGCCTCAGATTTATGGCTATGGAGAACAGCCCCCCTCCAGACCTACGCAGGTAGACTACAACAGGTCAGGCAGTGGGATGTTAGTTCTGAAGGGTAAGAAGTCTGAAACTGAAATGTAGGTCAATAAAACCTAAGAATTGTAGTACACTGATATGCCTCTAGTCTGCATGATAGGTCAGAATACAGAATGAAATGGAAGCCAACAGAGTACCCGAAATACCAGTACAGTCATAGCAAATGTTTACAATTGTCAGGTGTGCCCCCCCCCAATCCTATGTAGAAATGTAGTAACATGTACGTGTAGGTATAATAACAGTGGAGCACAGATTACCTGAGCTGGCCAAAGTAGCAGGATAGATTGTTACACGTGTACAGTATGCAGGGCTCTGTGTGTTAGGTCGTTGTGTGTTGTATATTGTGTGAAAGTGGTCAGCATGTAGGCATGGAGGGTTGGGTCCCGGTGGCCAATGGCCAGTACTGTTGATGACAGGGCCAAGTTCTCACAACTGCAGTGCCAAACACAATGCTTCCCAGCAAGACACAATCCAGCAGTAATCCATACTAATTGTTCGGATGTAATATCTATCACCATCTGAAAGATGGGCATGACATGAATGTGGGCCCAGACATACAAAACATACACAGGGTGGAAGTACCCTAGACAGAGAGTGTATAAAATGTTACTGTCAAATGGACACACCTTTGAAATTGTACATACTGGTTAGCAGCACATTCATTGGCTGTGTAGTATGGAATACTGATGTATTCTGGCCAAACACTGGCAGATCACAAAAGGCACAGGTATGAAGTACTGAGAAACCACTGATGTCCCTACACAAGCCAGCATAAGTGGAATGTCCCATGCATATCTGTGAGTCAGCTGCAAGTACCTTCCATAGCATACATGCACTCAGCTCAACCCACAATCAGCCACAGGTACCTCACAGGTCATAGCCCTGCTGTTGGGAATGAGTATAATAAGACCCCCACCTCTGTATGGGAATAGCTACAGAATGCAGCATGCTGAAGAGGTGTCACATGGAGGTGTATCCCTAGCTGTAAGCAGCACCCTGCCAGCATCCACACCAATGGATCAATAGGGACAGAAACTACTAAGATTAACACCTTGCACACCTACACTGTCACCCCAAGGGAACAAAGTGGCTTGCAGCCTGGGACTGTAGGAGTGACACAATGCACTGGGCTGCTACAGATGACCTGCTTCACTACCAAATACCCTACAGTCCTCTGTCAAAGGCCTGTGTCTCACCTGTACTGCCAATATATGCTATCTCATGGACTCCCAAATAACACAGTCCACAGAACACAAATGCAAGGCCATGTCAACAAATCCCAGTAGCATGTCCACCATATCCTACTGCATGAACTGTGGACCAACCCCTAAATACTGCTGGGATGAAGTGATAACTACAGGGATACTTATCAGATATCATTTGCACAATGTTCAGAAGAGGATAGAATAATGGGGGGATAGAAGCATGGATGCCATGGAGTGTGTGAAGTCTGAAACTCAGGTGTGTGCACATACTATCCCTGCCTGCAAACACAGGAATGGGTGGCTACAAACTTGTTCATAGACCACAATGTGAAAGGGTAATGACCAGAAATATGAGCCCTGCCTCTGGGTAACCTGTGTGAATCTGTAGAGCTGTGAGGTATGGCCACAGCAGGATATGGCCATACTGTCACATCGATAGATGTACAAGCATGGGATCCTCAGCCAACACAGTAGCAAGGAGCTGAACCATTTACACAGACCCATCAGCAGGTGTCTGCAACTCTCCCACCAGAATGGCATGATTGTGCAAAAATATGTAGGCTGCAGACCACAATACTGGGCACATCTTCATTTATCTTGTATTCCCCAGGAAATTACTGCAAGTAAATATGTAGACCTGTCAGTAGTTGATGACATAAAACATCACAGTATAAACAGTACATATGTCTGAATATCTCTGCTAATACCAAATCCATGTATCAGAAGCAGCACAGACACAATTACAATATCCCACTATCCTTTGACCATTGTGACCCCATATTGTCAATCAATCTACAGATATCCTGCAGAAACAGGTTGCTAGCTGTAGGTGTAGAACACAAATGCCTGCACTGGAGTACAACCTACCTGGAATGGATTCACACATTCAGTAAAGAAGGTCATTCTGGGCAAGCTCCCACACTTAGAGAAATGAAGCCATGTCTGGCAACAACAGTGCACTATACATATCTGTCAGTCACAGATGTTTGTGCACACACTCCACAATGCACACCAGTCATGCTTTGCACAAACATCGGATAGGCATGTGCACATATATCCAAGGACAACACACTATAATAGGCCAAACATACACATACATAGATGTGTGGAAGAGAGTGACAGACAGTGACAAAGAGCTTCCCATCATGAGGTTTGTCCTGCCCAGCACACATCCAACTGGCCAGTACCACATGATGTGCAAATGTCTATCACTGTAGACATTTGCATCTGGTAGCCCTCAGCACTATAGTGTCTGTGGTGCTTGTGATAACTGTGTAACATAACTGTACAAGTCATTATTCATCTAGCAGTTGTATATACGTTCCTGTCAAATGTAAACCTATGTGTGATAGAGTGTTGCGTGTGTGCTTCTAGATAAATGGCTTATGGCCCATTCACACACACTACATTCCCTATTGCCCTACTTTGGCAAGCCTGCTGATGTCATTCACCTTGAAATACACCCTTAGAAAAGAACAATCCCTATGCACTCCGTAGCTTGTGCTATAACTGCGTAATGCTATAGTGTGATGTACTAGTTAAGTAGGAGTTCTAATCCCAAACATGGCCACTGTAAGACTGTGTGTGCACGCGTGTGTGTGTGTGTGTGTGTGTGTGTGTGTGTGTGTGTGTGTGTGTGTGTGTGTGTGTAGGGATCTATGCTTTTGAGACCAGTCACAGTCACTAAACTATCCATTGCCCTACTTTGGCAAACATGCTGATGTCATTCACCTTGAAATACACCTTTGAGGAATGATTAGGCCTATAAGCTCTGTGGTGCATGCTATAACTGCATAATGCTATAGTGTGATGGGCTAGTTAGCTAGGAGATCTAAACCCAGACATAGCAGCTGTCAGACTCTGTGTGTGTGTGAAGGGATCAATGTTTTTGAGGCCAGTCACAGTCACTACACTGTCCATTGCCCTACTTTGGTAAGCCTGCTGATGTCATTCACTTTGAAATACACCTTTCAGGAAAAACTTGCCCTATAAGCTCTGTGGCACGTGCTATAACTGCATAATGTTGTAGTGTGATATAGTAGTTAGGTAGGAGTTCTAGTCACAGACATGACAACTGTGAGACTTTGTCTGTGTGTGTAGGGATCAAGGCTTTTGAGGCCAGTCACCATCACTACACTGTCCATTGCCCTACGTTGGCAAGCCTGCTGATGTCATTCGCCTTGAAATACACCTTTGGGGAAAAGCTAGCCCTATAAGTTCTGTGGCATGTGCTATGACTGCATCATGCTATAATGTGATGTACTAGTTAGGTAAGAGTTCTAATCCCAGACATGGCAACTGTGAGACTCTGTTTGTGAAGGGATCAATGCTTTTGAGGTCAGTTACAGTCACTGCACTGTCCATTGCCCTACTTTGGCAAGCCTGCTGTCATTTACCTTGAAATACACCTTTGGGGAAGGGCTAGTTTTATAAGCTCTGTGGCGTGTGCTATAACTGCATAATGCTGTAGTGTGATGTAGTAGTTAGGTAGGAGTTCTAATCCCAGGCATGACAACTGTGAGACCCTGTAGGTGGTTGCATTTGTGTGTGTGTGTGTGTGTGTGTGTGTGTGTGTGTGTGTGTGTGTGTGTGTGTGTGTGTGTGTGTGTGTGTGTGTGTGTGTGTGTGTGTGTGTGTGTGTGTGAAGGGAACAATGCTTTTGAGGCCAGTGACAGTCACTACACTGTCCATTGCTCTACTTTGGCAAGCCTGCTAATGTCATTCACCTTGAAATACACCTTTGGGGAAGGACTAGTCCTTTAAGCTCTGTGGCATGTGCTATAACTGCGTAATGCTATAGTATGATGTACTAGGTAGGAGTTCTAATCCCAAACATGGCAACTATGAGACTCTGTGTAATTGTGTGTGTGTGTGTGTGTGTGTGTGTGTGTGTGTGTGTGTGTGTGTGTGTGTAGGGATTAATGCTTTTGAGGCCAGTCACAGTCACTACACTGTCTATTGCCCTACTTTAGCAAGCCTGCTGATGTCATTCACTTTGAAATACACCTTTGGGGAAGGACTAGTCTTAAAAGCTCTGTGGTGCGTGCTATAACTGCATAATGCTATAGTGTGATATACTAGCTAGGTCAGTGTTCTAATCCACACATGGCAACTGTAAGACTCTGTGTGTGTTTAGGGATCAATGCTTTTGAGGCCAGTCACAGTCACTACACTTTCCATTGCCCTACTTTTGTAAGCCTGCTGATGTCATTCACCTTGAAATACACCTTTGGGGAAGGGCTAGCCCAGTAAGCTCCCTGGCACATGCTATAACTCCATAATGCTACAGTGTGATGTACTAGTTAGGTAGGAATTCTAATCCTAGACATGGTAACTGTGAGGCTCTGTGTTTGTGTGTGTGTGTGTGTGTGTGTGTGTGTGTGTGTGTGTGTGTGTGTGTGTGTGTGTGTGTGTGTGTGTGTGTGTGTGAAGGGATCAATGCTTTTGAGGGCAGTTACATTCACTACACTTTTGTTTGTTTTACTTTGGCAAGCCTGCTGATGTCATTCACCTTGAAATATACCTGTGGGGAAGGTCTAGCTGTATAAGCTCTGTGGCATGTGTGATAAATGCAATACACTGTAGTAGCAATACATAGCTAGGTAGGGGTTTGAATCTCAGTACTGTCAAGTCTGTGTATGTTTGATATCAGTATCCTTTGTGGTGGTAGCTGTGCTTGTGTAATAACAGGACTCATTGTGGGGCGGATTTTGCAAATTTCTTATATTGAGAACCTACTATATGTCACAATGTCCATCTTATAAGGACAACAGATGCGAAACAGCAGAGAGGCTGGTGTAGACAATCAATACCCCTACATATGACATTATCAATTGGAGAACAATATAGGCAACCCTTGTATTACCCAGAGAACACTCTCCACCCATGTCTCATACACAAACACACTTGGTTAAGAAACAACCACTATGTTGGTAGTTCCCTGCATATTGCCCACAGATAGTAACCACAGTGTGATTGCAGTGGACTACAGAGGACATGGCACCCTGTTCCATCCCAAAAATAGGCAAATAATTGCTTACAGTGGTCCTTTGCTATGTTCCCCACTGGACGTCTGCAACAACTGTAGAGTCAGTAAATGTAACCCATAAAGGAAATGCCATGCCTTATACACATGCCATGTATGGACAGATGCCACTAACACCAGTGAATACCTGTATCATGCTGTCAATGTAGGTGCAGGATCAACCTCAGTTACATAGCCAGTTCTCATCACATGAGGTCAGGAATGCCACATCAGATGATAACAATCTGTCCCCACAACATGCCCCAGACACCCCAGGTACACTTCCACATGTCACAGAACATGCATATGGGACATGTGCACAACCCAGACACCGTCCATGTTTTGGAATATAGAACACATACATGGCAAGCATTGGACAGCACTGGTCAGCCACAATAGTAACCCAGATAAGTGGACGGTGAATACAATACCCACCTGTGTGGGCCACTCCAGGGACTACACCCCTGAGCCACACTGCAGACCATTGTCACATGGCCTGATGCCAAAGTATACCCTTTTGCCTAGCCTTGTACAGCCTTATGGCACAGTCAACTACTACACACCTGTGAAACAATGAACCCATGCATGTCAGTACTGGCAAATTTGTGTGTGTGTGTGTGTGTGTGTGTGTGTGTGTGTGTGTGTGTGTGTGTGTGTGTGTGTGTGTGTGTGTGGTGTGGAGATTAATGATTTGGAAGCCATTCACACTCACTACACCTCCCATTTCCCTGCTCTAGCATGCCTTTTGATGTCAGTCACCTTGATATACCCTTTGTCCATATATCAGCCTGATAACCTCTGTGGTGCATGTGATACCTGCGTACTATTGTAGTCGAGCAAACTAGTTAGCTAGGAATTCTAATCCTGACCCTGCCAACTGTGATAATCTGTGTGAATCCCTGAGAGAGTGTGGTTGTGTCTTCCTTGACACATGCTTTTGTGGACAGGCACATGTAATACGCTTACCTTATCCCTCCTTTATCACTGTTGCTGATGTTACTCACCTTCAAAGGTACCTTTGGACATTTCTCTAAAATGTAGTATCTGTGGTGCATGCAATAACTACATAAAAATGTAATGGAAATACATAGTCAGGCAGGAGTTTGAAACCATGTACTGGTAAGTGTGTGACATGAACATGCTTAGCTCTTACTGTCTTACCCCCTTCCTTTCTTACTTTGTCTTTGGCTGTCTCTCTCACTCCCTCTCTGGTGGATGTGGAAATGTACACCTGCTTTGCTTAGGCAGCAGCTTGTGTTTTGTAAGTGATGCTCATGATCAGCTGATAGCCTGTGCACAAATTGCCATTCCCCACTAGCTGATTGCATGTAGAACAGCTGTAGTATCATTCTCATAGTCAGTTGCATGGAAATACACTCCTATAAATAGGAACATCATGTGAGTGTTGGCCCTTTTCATTCACTGTGAGTAGGACTTCATGTCAGTGTTTAGCAAACAGCATCACAGAGGGTAGTGGGATATAGCTCTTACAGCATACACTGTGGAGACAGGCCAACAAACAGGAGGGGCATGTTCCAGACTTGAGGACAGAATGTAAGTCTTGCTCTTCTACATTTGAAGTAATGTTGGTTTAACAGGGTCTGTGTGGATATGGATGGTCTACATGATTTATTATCTGTCATGACAGTGTTATGTGGTGGAGGAAACTCTCACCTGTAGCCATCTGCAGACTGGCCAGTGTTTGGGGTCTTACATGTGTTGTGTTACTCACACATATCTTATCTTAAGAAATGCAGTAGCATATTCTGAGGATTGCAATCAGTACATGGTGACAGCCATGTGAGTTACTGACTTCATATCCCTCAGAAGACATATGTCACAACAAACCCTGTTATACCAGTACATGTATGAGTTTATCAGAACAACATGTTAATATTGGCCCTGTATTTGTGCCTCGAGCCACAACTCTGTCAACCTTTGCACATATGTCATGCAGCAAGAGGAGCATATGCTCAGTTGATCACTATTTACTGACATCATGCTTGATAACAAGTCAGTGAGATATCAGACTGCTAGACATGTTATTTATAGTAGGGTGTATATTTGAGGACAAAACCTAGACATTCTGTTTTAGTGTGTACATTAGTGAGGTATGTGTACTTATGGTGATTGTCGACAGAGTGTATATTGTGAATATGTACCTTGAGCAAAAAAGAAAGCTAGCAGGTACGGCTGGTGCAAGGCAAGCAAGCTAGTTAGACCAAAATGAAAAAATGATTCTTCCGACACCCACAAACCAGGAACTCGAGTTGAGCTGAAGTTTAAATGAAGACTGACAAACGTGTCAGTAAAAAGAAAAAGAATATTCCTTCGCCAGTTAATATCAGGTGTTTATTCACAAACACTTAAACGGTGATGCAGTACACATCCACAAAAAATCAAGACAAGGCACAAAGATGCACTAAGTAGATACAAATACAGTCGGTTAAGCGCTTTCATCTGCCGATAGCAGATTTCATCAGAACAATGATTTTTTCTGTATCCCTTCTTTAAGTACCCAACATTTTGGCGCCAAATCTTAATAGATGTTACTAATTGTTAATTTGATATACTCACAAATTTACTGACTAAATATATTAAAATGAGGTTATACAAACTGAATACAATTTTGATCCCTATCAAACTTCATGATCTATGTATATAATGAATGTATAATATGTAACATTATAAATACTGCTACAAAAAATAAATAAATTCATTATGCAATATATAATATATACATCTCACAATTATTAACTCACAAATAAAACACATAAAACACATAAATATATAATAATTATTAAAATAATAAAAATGTATGGCAATTTAGAGATGTCTAAGACAAAAGCCAAACTGATATATATCAGAATACTAAATACATTATACTAAAACTGTCAACACTCTGTTGGTGAAGTGTTCATACTCCATAATACCCACTCGGTATTATAATGGAATACTAGGGGAGCTAACTAATAGTAGCTAGAGTAGCTTAAAAGTATAGCACTATTACCAAACTACCTATATGGGCAGCTAGTTATTTACACTCTATATAAGATCTATTTAAACCAAGGAATCTAATATGGACTAATCATGGGCATCCCAAAACTAAAAATGGTTTGATGCTAATGTATTCATTAATACCAGGATAGGTAGTTGCATCCAACCTTATTTGCCATTTACTTTCTAAGGCTCCTAATTTGGCCTTCCAATTTCCATTCCCCACACTGTTGTCCACCTGATCTAGTATAGCAAACTTAAATCCATGGTCCTTGCCGTTGGTCATTATGTGTTTACTTAAGGCATTTTTCCCGTCTCCTTTTTTAATTTTATACGTGTGTTCATAAATCCTAGTTTTAAGCTTTCTTTCAGTTTTACCAACATAGTATGCGTTGCATACTATGCATGTTGCCAAGTATACTATCCCATTACTTTTGCAATTTCCTGACTTAAACTTGCATATACTGTGGGTAGTATTGGCCAATTTTATACTATACCCTTCATTAATGTACTGGCATTGTGTACAAGTACCACATTTTCTTGTACCCTTGGTTTGTCCGTATTTCACCTTGGTTTTCTTGTTGTCTCTTTCTATCATTCTTTTTATGTTGCAACCTGATTTAAAAATGATGCTAGGGGTATCTCCTATTATGTCCTTAGCTTCACCATCAAGGTTAAAAATATACCAATGTCTATTTAATATTTCCTTGATGATGTTAATAAAAGGGTTATACATAATGACACATACACGTCTGTTAAATGTGTTTATGACTTGTTTTCCACTTTCTTGTTGACCTAATAATGGTCTATATTTCTTTCCCCATTGAGATTTTACATAATTTGACACATCAGTCAACATAGTTTTAGGGTATCCTCTGTCTAGAAATAGCTGTTTTATAGTATCAAGTTCATTGGACATAATTTCTCGTGTGGACGACATCCTTGCAGCTCTCACACATTGGCCCTTTACTATATTTTTGAACATATGGGGGGGATGGCAACTTCCATAATATATATAATCATTTGAAAATGTGGGCTTCCTATATAATTTTGAAATATATCCATGATCATCAGAACTAATGTAAATATCTAAGTATGCAATTCCATTTTTATCTATAGAATGAGTAAATTTAAAAAATTCAGTTGTATTATTAATATAGTTGATAAAGTTCTGGATATTTTGCGTTTCGCCCTTCCATACAATTAATATATCATCCAAGAACCGTGTGTACAACAACATATTATTGTAGTATTCACTAGTAAATATGTACTGGTTCTCCCATTCCAGCATGACCAAATTAGCAAATATGGGCGCACACGATGCGCCCATAGCTACTCCCTTAATCTGCCTAAACGTTTCACCCTGGAACTCGATGTAGTTATGGTCAAGTATAAGTTCCATCATACACGTAATCAATTGTACCTTGTCCCAAGTATACCCAGAATATTTCACCAAGCTGTTATTGAAATATTCAAGTCCTAAATCCTTGGGTATGCATGAGAACAAATCCTTGACATCCACTGTTATGAATGTTAAATCCATATTCCAAACATCTTGGTTCAGTTTTTTTAGTAAATCCCAAGAATCTTTAATAAGGTGTAGAACTTGACCATATATATGTTTTGTCCAGTGATCCACTGTAACACCAAGGTTAAAAGTTTTCGATTTAGACCCAGATATAATGGGTCTTAATGGTGGATTCTGGATGTTTTTATGGATCTTGGGAATACCTATAATATGAGCCATTACGGGATATTCATTCCTTAAAAAGTTGTATAATTCTTCAGTAATCCTATTGTCCAACAAAAATTCTTCTATGACTAGGTCTATCCTTCTATGTCCGATGTTAATCTGGTTCCTTGAAATAACTTCATAATTACCAGAATCAAACAAAATATCATGAATTCGCTGTTGGTAATCATTTGTATAGGTCACTATGATCCCCCCGCCCTTATCGGGTTTCATAATTCTAACATCACTGTTCGACATAATATCATTTAACATTTTCCTTTCTTTAATGGTAAGGTTGTCCTTAAATAAGCTGAATGATTCAACTCTCTTCCTAATATTATTAAAAGCTGTATATATATCTCTGCACACAACTTGTTCATAAAGTGACACCTGTACGTTATTAGGGGGTATGTATGTACTTTTCCTGGCTAATTTGTTATCATAATCCAAGGAAAGTTTACTACTATCTTTAAATTGGAATGCCAAGTTAAGTCTCCGACAGTACATTTTTACCTCCTTGATGGTATCAACTAGGTCAAACTGACCCGTAGGTATGTACTTCATTCCTTTACTGAACAAAGTAAACAGCTCTTCTTTAATTTCAAAACTGGTATAGTTGTATACCATAAAACCTTTGAAATTATAAATCTTAGGATGGTTATCATATGCATTATTCACCAAGTAATTGTCAGCTGTCCAGTCATTCTTGGTATTAACTACTTTGTCAACAGGTGTACTATTATTAACTGTGTTGTTATCTATTGGTATCTCTTCTGATATTTCTTTGGTGCTGGGAAGAACCGGCCCCCTTGAAAATTTGCATCACTATCCTGTCTAACATATACTCTTTTCCTCTCACTATGCTCTAACAACGTGGTATTGTCCTTATCTCTCCTTGGTTGTGGCCAAACATAAACTCTACCTACCCTATACAATTCTGTATCTCTCTCCAACTTGTGTATCTTTCTATTATATATCGTCCTCATCTTATAACTAGCTGTCTCAAACTGTTTAAAGTATAATTCTTGCCATTTCTCAAATTCCTTATCACTCGTAATTTCATCATTTATCTCTTCAATCTCATTGTACAATTTAGCCACTTTCTCATCATTGTGCTTCATTAACATTTTTATGTACATATTTCCAAACAAATCAAATAGTTTGTTAAAATCTTGCTTAATTGTATTAGTATATTCAAACCCTAAAGGTAGCTTGAAAAAACGCAGTCCTTTAGGTACAATATTTAAATTAATACATTTCTCAAGGTATACATTGTCCAGTTTAACACTTTTAAACTGTATTAATTTTTCCCCAACAAATAAATTTTGCTCTTTATATTTGATGTTAATTTAAATGCAGTTGATTCATTTCTATAAATGCATACACCCTCATCAAGTTCCAACAAACATTCATCATTTAAAAAGTCTTGCATGAATAAATCATTGTTTTCTCTATTGGTAAAAGGCACATTTTTATCTGATTTTCCTTTTACTTTAGTACATCTGTTAGGACTAGATAGAAAGTCTTTATAAACAGTACCTGCGTTTTTCTTATTGGCGTTTTTCTTAGTTACATTAGAATAAGTTTTATTCGTTTCACGTCTTTTTGGTACAGCCCCAAGTCTCACCGATTCCTCATTATGATGAAACAAACTGAAGTCGAATGTAAATTCAGCTTCTGGAATGATGTTATCCCCCAGATCTCTCATATCAATTCCTGAAGCCGTTTTAGCTATTTTTTGTGTGTTAGCAGAGTCCTGCGGCTGTCCGTTAGGAATGTCCCCCATACTGTTCAGTTCAATTCGTTCAGCTAAGTAGGGAGGAGTACTCGAGGCATTACCCGCTCGCTGGGGAGAGCTGGTGTTGATGTCTGTATGTATAGAAGCTGTTAATTTCCCTACTAGCTCCAGTAGTCTCGATACATCCGCTTTTAAAGTTGTAACTTCCTCTCTAAGTGCAGTGAACTCCGCTCCACCCAATGAAGTATCCGGAGGTGCAGGGTCGGTCATGATCCGACTAAGAACTATACGAAAGAGCACAACAACAAATGATTCTTCCGACACCCACAAACCAGGAACTCGAGTTGAGCTGAAGTTTAAATGAAGACTGACAAACGTGTCAGTAAAAAGAAAAAGAAAAAGAATATTCCTTCGCCAGTTATTTATGTTTGGAATATGGATTTAACATTCATAACAGTGGATGTCAAGGATTTGTTCTCATGCATACCCAAGGATTTAGGACTTGAATATTTCAATAACAGCTTGGTGAAATATTCTGGGTATACTTGGGACAAGGTAAAATTGATTACGTGTATGATGGAACTTATACTTGACCATAACTACATCGAGTTCCAGGGTGAAATGTTTAGGCAGATTAAGGGAGTAGCTATGGGCGCATTGTGTGCGCCCATATTTGCTAATTTGGTCATGCTGGAATGGGAGAACCAGTACATATTTACTAGTGAATACTACAATAATATGTTGTTGTACACACGGTTCTTGGATGATATATTAATTGTATGGAAGGGCGAAACGGAAAATATCCAGAACTTTATCAACTATATTAATAATACAACTGAATTTTTAAAATTTACTCATTCTATAGATAAAAATGGAATTGCATACTTAGATATTTACATTAGTTCTGATGATCATGGATATATTTCAAAATTATATAGGAAGCCCACATTTTCAAACGATTATATATATTATGGAAGTTGCCATCCCCCCCATATGTTCAAAAATATAGTAAAGGGCCAATGTGTGAGAGCTGCAAGGATGTCGTCCACACGAGAAATTATGTCCAATGAACTTGATACTATAAAACAGCTATTTCTAGACAGAGGATACCCTAAAACTATGTTGACTGATGTGTCAAATTATGTAAAATCTCAATGGGGAAAGAAATATAGACCATTATTAGGTCAACAAGAAAGTGGAAAACAAGTCATAAACACATTTAACAGACGTGTATGTGTCATTATGTATAACCCTTTTATTAACATCATCAAGGAAATATTAAATAGACATTGGTATATTTTTAACCTTGATGGTGAAGCTAAGGACATAATAGGAGATACCCCTAGCATCATTTTTAAATCAGGTTGCAACATAAAAAGAATGATAGAAAGAGACAACAAGAAAACCAAGGTGAAATACGGACAAACCAAGGGTACAAGAAAATGTGGTACTTGTACACAATGCCAGTACATTAATGAAGGGTATAATATAAAATTGGCCAATACTACCCACAGTATATGCAAGTTTAAGTCAGGAAATTGCAAAAGTAATGGGATAGTATACTTGGCAACATGCATAGTATGCAACGCATACTATGTTGGTAAAACTGAAAGAAAGCTTAAAACTAGGATTTATGAACACACGTATAAAATTAAAAAAGGAGACGGGAAAAATGCCTTAAGTAAACACATAATGACCAACGGCAAGGACCATGGATTTAAGTTTGCTATACTAGATCAGGTGGACAACAGTGTGGGGAATGGAAATTGGAAGGCCAAATTAGGAGCCTTAGAAAGTAAATGGCAAATAAGGTTGGATGCAACTACCTATCCTGGTATTAATGAATACATTAGCATCAAACCATTTTAGTTTTGGGATGCCCATGATTAGTCCATATTAGATTCCTTGGTTTAAATAGATCTTATATAGAGTGTAAATAACTAGCTGCCCATATAGGTAGTTTGGTAATAGTGCTATACTTTTAAGCTACTCTAGCTACTATTAGTTAGCTCCCCTAGTATTCCATTATAATACCGAGTGGGTATTATGGAGTATGAACACTTCACCAACAGAGTGTTGACAGTTTTAGTATAATGTATTTAGTATTCTGATATATATCAGTTTGGCTTTTGTCTTAGACATCTCTAAATTGCCATACATTTTTATTATTTTAATAATTATTATATATTTATGTGTTTTATGTGTTTTATTTGTGAGTTAATAATTGTGAGATGTATATATTATATATTGCATAATGAATTTATTTATTTTTGTAGCAGTATTTATAATGTTACATATTATACATTCATTATATACATAGATCATGAAGTTTGATAGGGATCAAAATTGTATTCAGTTTGTATAACCTCATTTTAATATATTTAGTCAGTAAATTTGTGAGTATATCAAATTAACAATTAGTAACATCTATTAAGGTTTGGCGCCAAAATGTTGGGTACTTAAAGAAGGGATACAGAAAAAATCATTGTTCTGATGAAATCTGCTATCGGCAGATGAAAGCGCTTAACCGACTGTATTTGTATCTACTTAGTGCATCTTTGTGCCTTGTCTTGATTTTTTGTGGATGTGTACTGCATCACCGTTTAAGTGTTTGTGAATAAACACCTGATATTAACTGGCGAAGGAATATTCTTTTTCTTTTTACTGACACGTTTGTCAGTCTTCATTTAAACTTCAGCTCAACTCGAGTTCCTGGTTTGTGGGTGTCGGAAGAATCATTTGTTGTTGTGCTCTTTCGTATAGTTCTTAGTCAAAATGAAAAAATGCCAGCACCAAGAATGAATTAAGTAATAGTAGCTTTATTTAAGCTGAAATTCTAGACCAGTTTCAGCACATGGCTTACATCAGTAGATTGTTACACATAGAATGAGAAGGTCCTGCTATAAATACCTTTATAACCGGAAGTGAAATGACATCATTTCCTGTCTCAAGAAGAAAATGTAATTATTACAAAAATAAACATAAAAATAAAAATAAATATTGGTATACATAATGTAATACAATTCAAAATGCGTGTGCTTTAAAAATATACATATTCTAACATCAATATTAAAGTGAAAAAGGAACAATGTTTGAATTATGATAATTTGTCATTAAGTCCAGGGGAAAACAAACTCCCTAATTTCACTATCCATCTTTTCTCTTTGTTATTCAGAATATACTTTCTGTTTGAATGTGTTTCAGACATGGGAAGTATCCCAGGATATATGCAGTCACATTGGCATGTACTGTATCATTATGTTACTACTGTTGACAGTGCATTCCCAAGTAAGACTATATTGCTAATTGTAGTACTGCAACCAAACATCCCTGCATGCAAAGATGGACTCTGAGTCCACACTATCATTTTCTTGGTGTGTGAGCTGTGTTTCATTAAGTATTTTCTACTGGATATTGATCTGACATGTGGATATTAACTGTAGACTACTGTGTGTATAGGGCATGTCAATGAGGGCTGCTGTCATGTAGTAATGGCATACCTATCAGTGTCAGACGTCTATCTGTCAACACAGCCATCCTACTGCATAACCAGTTGGCCAGCTGATGTGTGTCTGTATGTCCTCTGTACAGATGTCAGGACTCCATCTTGGCTGCTTACAGGCAATATATGCTTGAGTGACAGTGACATGTCTGCCCAGCTGTGTTATGAATGCCACAGCTAGGAATCCACACCCTGTATGCACCACATGACATGGATACCTCAACTACACTACCATAGTCAACAGAACATGCTTGGGTACAGGTCTCCAAGACAGACACTGACCATGTTATGTAATACATGTTGCATACATGTCAACTGGAGCACCTCACTGACCCTCTGCAAGAGGCAACCAGAGGATTGGATGTTGCATGTAACTCTCACCCTGAGGATCACCCCTGTGGTATCTGTTGATAGATGGCCTGCTGGCACACAGCAGGTGGCATGATACCACTGTACACATATTCCCTACACTTCTCATCTTTCCATGGACAATAGCCTGGTACACACCTATGAACACATGCACCAATGGACCCCAGTACTGACAAATGTGTATGTGTGCATTACTAGGAATTACAGTGTCTGTGTGTTTGTAGACCTATAGTTGACAATACCTTGAGGCCCTTCACACCCACTGCACCCCCATTGGCATAGTTACATGTGGCTGCTGCCGTACTGAACATTACATGTACCTTGTTACACTCTTCACCCTAAGGACTACCTGGGGTTTGCAGTACCAGCACAACACTGTTGTACAAATTGGTTGATAGGCATGGGATACCCTCTGAGTTCTGTTGAGAGTGTGTATGTGTGCAAGTGTGTATATTTGTAGGATACAGCATTCTGAGGCCACATTCTCCTAATGCAATACGCTTTGCTACACAGCATTAGGGATAGTGATGTTGCTGACCATAGGACAGCCATGATAATACATCACTCTGCTATCCCTGTGGCATGTGCATTAGATGCATATCCCTATAGTAGCACTCTTGGGATAGACAAGGGGTTGTATTGCAGTCCTGGTAAATATGTGATGGTGGGTATGTCAGAGTATTATCATGGGTTTCAGTGCATACAGTATACACTGTGGGGTGTGGGTGCTGGGTATACTGTCTTTACACCATGGTACCCCCAGTACATGTCCCATGTTCCATTGTATGGGGACCACTGTCACCATCAACCATACAGGTAACTGATAACACTATCCAGCCCAGTTATGCATGTGCTGTGTGGAACTTATTTGTAAAAGAATGGACACATTGACAAGGGAGTTATCACTGATAAGCCCAGGTCTCTCAGATGTGTGTATGACTGTTATGTGTTTGTCAATGTGTATATGACAGTATGTCACACTATGTATTTTCCATAAACAACCAGTACATCCCCCATTACCATAGTGTACAGAAGCTGGGGACATTCTTCACGTAACATGTAACCTGGAACACACCTCATCCTAAAAGCTGTGTGGTGTGTGCAATTAAGGCTACACACATCAGTAGCACTACATACCTAGGTAGGGGTTCTAGTCCCAGTGTTACCAAGGAAGAGTGCGTGACTCTCTGAAGGAATCTACTTCCATTTGCAGAATATATATATGTCCCAGGAGGTCATCTGTCTGAGAACTGCTTGGCAAATGCTAACATTTCACAGGCATCGTCCTGTGGAAATACATTCCATCACAAGTGGTAGATGTGCAAATGCCCTCTTCCCCACTGTTTAGGTGTACAGCGATACTGGGGTTGGTATATATAGCTGGGTGTGGCTCTTGTGGACACAGCCACCATCATTGCAGTTATTGCTGAGTGTATCCCCCACTTAGCTGGATGTAATACTGTACAGTTCATGTTAACAGGTTAAGTAGTTGTCAATCACACTATCTGCAGTTCTACAGCACCTCACACCCACCAAAGGGTAGGGCTGTGCCATCCACACCAGCACACCTATGTTTACCGAGTTGAAGATTGCATTAAATTGGGGAAGGGAACATATACCCTCCCAATACCATTGTCAATGACATTAAACTAGCAGACTGCTTATTTCCCAATTTGTTGTTGTGGCTATTCTGTCTTGGTGGAATTACATAGGCTAAAATGGAAAATCTCAGCAGAAGCAACAACGTAAAACAAGTATAGGGTACAGGACGGCACAACGACTCCTCAGCTTGAACAGGTCACAGTTTATTCAAAAAACAATAAAAAAAAGGATGTTGGAGAATGAACTCTGTATATGTGTAGGAGTTAAGCACTTTCATCTGTCTAATGCAGACTTCATCATCAGTTCTGATGAAGTCTGCATTAGACAGATGAAAGCGCTTAACTCCTACACATATACAGAGTTCGTTCTCCAACATCCTAGTTTTTATTGTTTTTTGAATAAACTGTGACCTGTTCAAGCTGAGGAGTCGTTGTGCTGTCCTGTACCACAGGCTAAAATGGGTTCCTCGCACAGGTACATGCATCAATGTCTACAGTATTCTCTGTGTATTGCATCAACACCAAAGCCTCTGAGTGTGTTATACACAAACATGTGGTTTGTACCACCAAATACACTTACCATTGTCCTCTGTAGTAGGGATGCTGACATCATCCACCATGCACTCACCTGTATACACCCCCAGACCTATCAGCCATGTGGCACATGCACTAACTGTTATACAGACCAGCGACATGTGTTCACCAGAACCCAGGATATGGCACAGCCAAGGTGTCACCACAATTCCATACCCTTTGTAGGATACAACAGCAGACAATCATCCTGGTGACACATGGACACCTATAGCACAAACGGAATCCATTATGGAGACCACAATCACTCAGTATTAATGACAGCTGTAATGCATCATGGCTGGACAGCTACACTTCCTGACATGTAAACATTAACATTTACTGCTGACAACATGTCACACAGCATTACATTGGTACACCGTAGTACAGTCATCCTTTGCATCAGAACCATATTACCCTGTTCCTGCATTGATGTTATGGATGACAGGGATGTAGCACAGGTGTCATCATATGCACAGGGTGTGTTGTTGGCTTGCCAGAGACCTAGGCTGAGACATACGTTTGACATCATGTGTGTGTAAGGGGTTTAATCATTAAATGGGCTGTTGTGCTGTGGTGTGTGTAGGTATGGGGTTGCCTAGCTGTGTTGGTAATGTGTGTGTGTGTGTGTATGTATGCACACAGTTCTGCCATGTGGCTGCCCTATACAGGGGTTTGTTGGACAGCTGCAGACCGTACCTGGCAGAGTGTGCAGTTCACTGTCTCCAGCCATGAACATGAGAACTGTGCCTGCCAGGGGTTCCACGGGCACCACCAGGTACAAGCCATCATATGGTACTTTCCCCTGATGATGACATATGTCCATTGGATCCAGGTCCAAAGCTCTTGTGACTGGCCAGGGCCACGTGCACATGGCCAGCTGTGTTGTGGTGTGGACAGCACTCCCTTGCAGTGCTGGGGCTGGTACTGACACTACAGGAGTGGCTCTGAGAGCTGGCATGTTCTCGTCATCCTCCAGCTGTTGGTGTTGCTGGCCTATGTTCATGTGGCTATTGAACTACTCCCACCATATGCTCAAGCACAGACATTCCACGGTCGAGGATTCCCAGCATCTTACCCAACCATCTATCCGTGACCTCTGCAAAACAACAGTGGGCACCTGCAAGGTCACGGATGTTGTCAATAACAGATGAATGAGTAGCTCTTTGCAGCCTCAGACCCTGTCTGATGTACCATTCCATACATGCCTGCACCTGCATGACAGCCTGAAACATGCGTCTGGTGGCACCAGATGTGGCACCTCTGCTAGAGGCATGGTGACCAGCAGCCCACTTATGAGCACTCCCACCAGACATCTGGCTAGGGCTGCTGTGTTCAGACACACGTGCCATAGATACCACACTGTCCTGTCCCATGCCACTAACCACCAACTGTCTCTTAGCTATGGCCACTGGCGATGGGGTATGTATAGGCAATATGACACTGTGTGGGGCTGGGGTGGATAACAGTGGGATGTCAAATAATGGCACAGCTTCAGCTCCTGACATCCCCACCTGTGCCTCAACACACCTATCATCATTATCAGTGTCTGTATGGACACCAACATCAGATTGCCCGCAGAAAGGACCCTGACCCACCTCGACACCTGTGAGGGAAAAACAAGAACTGCACTGTAATACCTGTACATCATTGCTTAACAGTACACACACACACACACACACACACACACACACACACACACACCCTGACATTTCGCCATGCTACTTACCTGTTCCTGGGTTTACAGAATGTCCCTAGTTTTTTCTCTTATTTTCTCCATCCTGCATCAGTGTTGAATAATTACAGTCAATAATTACAGTCAATAATACCAATCATTAATGTATCATTCTTCTAATTGCTCAGAAAATGATCACAAAACATGACCTATTACTCCATTAACCTGATTGGAGTAATTTTTGCAAAGGCTCACTGATGTCATCAAGTGTTCAGCCTGGTTTTGTCCAGATGTCTTGAGCATGGACAGATGTCATTTGTGAATGCCTGATGTCTGATTTACAGATCTCATCATCAGCGGGGAATGTTTGGCCAATAAAATACAATTACACTGACAACCTTCAAACCTTACTGTGGCTATGGAGAGTGTACATACCCTTATTGATATGGCACCCTCTTCCCTGATATGCCATGGGGCCACATTACTGCATATGTTAGCATTACACAAACCTGATATGTTACATATGACCTGTGCAATCAAATGCAGTATCAAACAAATGTGTTAGTTGTGCAGATGCTGATTGAGATGCATACAATTTGTGGGTGCATATGTGTGCACACCCTTATCATGATGGTTTGTTGCACCAACTGTTATGTGTACTACAGCAGTCACTATTCCTGGAAGGGGTATACTAGCATGGGCCATCTGCATTTGCCAGTATTTGGTCACTCTGCCCTACAAATGTCCCCCACCTCTGCATGATTGCAAGGTCAACTCATGAGCACAGCCATTGGAGGTCACACAGTGTCGTTACTATTGCTGTGGAGTCAGGGTTATGTCTGCCACAATTCATGACCTTGACTGTGCACAGATACAGCTATTCTTAGTGAGCTTTGGATCTCTGCTTCACTGCATTGTTGTGTTTCAGAATGACACCCCCTCCCCATCCAGAGCCTTTTTGCAGATGCTTGACAACTATGGCCTACACATGTGTGTCATTTTGCAGTGTCCCAAATTCTGAACACCATGTGTACCAGCCTAGTCCTTGCTAATGAAAGGCAGACATACAGGTGTACACTGGCACTAGCAAGGTACAGATGGGGATGGTTGGCCTGAGGTGATGTGAGGTGTTAGATGTGCAGCACATGTATCTTAATTAATACTATCTGTAGGTTTCCAACTTGGTCTTGGTGCACCAGTACACATCGCAATGCATGCCTTTGTGGGAAT
>NC_056741.1:1612124323-1612129323 GCF_019279795.1 Protopterus annectens
TGCCACCAATCCTGTAACACCAGCAACTTTCTCAGTGTATAACAACAATATTGCAAATGTGGCCCTATGTTCCAGCCTCTGTCCTCCACACATATACCAGGCTTTGTCCATATGCCATGCATTAAGAGGTTGTTAAGTAGTGGCTTATCATTATGTCATGCTGGCATTCCTGCCATCATTTCAGTGATGTTGTGGACCCCCAAACATATTGTGGGCTAGGGTTCATATATATGTGGGTTACAGCTGGACAAAATGTGTGTGTCCTTGTACAGTCTAGAGGTCAGTGTATGTAACATTGTTATATGCCATTGTAAGTCAATCTATGAGGGAATTCTATGCACCATATATAACCTAGGCTGTTACAACATGTGAGGGATATCAGTAGTAAGACATCTTAAGGTATATGGCTGTACATTTTCATACATTTCATCTTGGGAACATTGGTGGGCTACTACTTACTGTCTTACAGCCAGTTTTGTTTGTCAGTGTGATAGTCATGTTTTAAGTTAAGCATTGTTATGTAAAAGATACATGTTCATTGTGACAACTTAATTCTTTTCCCCCAAGGGTTTGAGTAAAGAGTGTAATTGGAGGCTGCTGAACTAGATCTGCATTAATTACTGTTGATTGATTCTTATCTTCCTGGCCAGTGCTTTTTTACTGTTGTACTACTTGAAGGCCTTGGTCTGGACAGCAACATATGTTATGCTTTCAGTATACTGTATAAAATGTTTTGCTTGAGAGTAGCATTACTCAGTTAGTATGTATTTCAAATACCTAACAGCTATATGAAATGGCATATACAACTGAAATAGTACACAAATAAACATTTCTTATGTATGCAGACCTGTGTTTGGTGTCATATCCTTTGACTTCTCTGTGGGTATATGTTTCATGCAATAATTGTCTTTTGTATGAGAGACTCAAACACTGGCCATTTTAAAAGGTGGCAACTGTAGGAATACTGGCTGATCAATATGCTGTGCCCCCTCTAAATGTGTATCTTCCTACACATGCCTATATGTAGTAATATATGTATATGTGTGTGTATGTGTATATACATATATATCTATATACATGTATATATACATATATATATATATATATATATATATATATATATATATGTATATGCATATATGTGTGTGTATATATGTATCATTGGAATGTTTACTGCTTCCACATTGTACATTTCCTATGGTAGACAGACTGTTCTGCATAATATCTTATTGATACCATCCTGACATTGTACAGGTGAGATGGATTACTGTTAACTTCTTGTGGCTATGTTGTGTAGGGTCCTGGGTGTGAGACTTGCAACTGTTGGTATTGTGTTGCAAGGCAGATCTATCTGGCGGTGGAGGAGGGGATGATATCAATAATTACAAGAGGTATTAAATTGGGCCCCCTCACCCCCATTAACGGTGCCTTTGGTCATAAATGTATTTGTTGTGCTCTTTTATATACACACACACATATATATATATATATATATATATATATATATATATATATATATACACATATATATATATATATATATATATATATATATATATATATATATATATATTTATATATACATACACACACACACACACACACACATATATATATATATATATATATATATATATATATATATATATATATATATATATATATATATATTATATATTGATATATATATTCTTCTTTTTCTTTTGGCTTTTCCCGGTGGGGATCACTGCAGTGGATCACCTGTCTGCTCATGATTGGCAGTGGAGTTTTACGGTGTCGAGTTGCCAGCCCAGCGCACAAACTTCCATTGAAGACACACACATGCACACACTCATGCCTAGGGCCAGTTTAGAGTGTCCAATCCACCTACAGCATGTCTTTGGGATGTGGGAGGAAACCAGAGCACCATATTGATATATATATATATATATATATATATATATATATATATATATATATATATATATATATATATATATATATATATATATATATATATATACACAGACAGATATGTTTTTTTTTTTCAAAACAGGTTTATTGTTTTAACATATAAGAGAAATATCATAACAATTTTATACAAGTAATTAAAAATAGGTATATTATAATATTCAACAAAACAACTAAAGTATTTACAAAAACATCCACTACAATCAGATCAATTAATTAAACTAAAATACCATGCTATTGAAATTAAAATTTTTTTAACAAATTTTGTAAATTACCCCATACAATATAATAAGATGTTTTTCTATTTGTTCTTGTCCTAATTGTGTTTATTTCCATATGGCATACTATATTCATAACATTTTTAAATTCATTGAACGAATGAGGTGTATCTGAAATCCAATTTCTAGTTATTATTTTCCTAGCCACTGCTAGAATAGACCATAACAAGGGAAGCTTAACCTTTTTAACACTTTGAGGTACAGGTTTGTTGAATAATATAAGAGAGTTAGAAATAATGAAATTATCTGTAAAAAGAGCCTGCAAAAATTCATTAATTGACTTCCAGTATTCTTTCAATTTTATACAGTCATAAAACATATCAGCCCAGTCAGCATTAATTTCTACATTACATCTCTTACATAAATTATCTTTATTATTTATTTTATTCATCATCAAAGGTGTATAAAAAGATCTATGTAAAAATTTCCATGTATAAAGTCTCCAGACAATGGAAGATGTAGTTCTATAAGCAGATTCCAATATATATTGTTTATCTTGTTGATTTGGTGGGTCCCCATTAATAGAAGTGAAATAATTCCAGTATGAATCTACACTGTAAAAAGTTTCTTGTCTGATAATTTTATGTATGTATGAAAGTTTACCTTTATCAGAAACTTTATGTTGTAAATTTAATATCAAGTAATCAATCAGTGTTGGAATAGATTCTTTAACTGTTCTAGACATTAAATCTATTTTATTAATGAGATGTTGTCTAAAGGTCTGAACCTCTAACCAGCAAGTTTCTCTTAGATCAAATTCTTGTTTTAAGAAATCTAGATTTTTAATTTTATTATCAGATATCAACTGATACCAGTACTTTAGATCATTATCTATAGCTAAATGAGTTCCTTCAGAAGTAGATGACAAAATCATACCCTGAGTATACATTATAGGGAATACAATAAAATTCCATTCCCTATACTTAGGGTGCATGAATATAAAGTTACGATAACTAATAATAATATTTAATGGGTAACAAACCATATGTTTAGGTGTAATAGGTGAAGTACAAAATTCCTTTAGTAACCATAACATGGAGTTATTTACAATCATATTTTTATGTGTTAAGGAGATTTTCATGAAGTGCATACTAATTAGCTTCCAATAATCTTTCCATTTTGTGACATATGACTGATCTATTAATAAAGTAATAACTTTTACAATAGAAGAGATAGTATATAAATTAAAGTCTGGAAAAGAAATACCCCCTTGAGACCAGCTATTAGTATGTTTCTTTAATGCAATCCTAGGTCTATTAGGTGCCCATAGGAAATTTAACATTAGTGTATTCAGTTTCTTGATAATTAGTTTTGTAGGTGGAAGTATTATTGATTGTATTAAGTATAAAATCTTGGGGAATATTATCATTTTAATAATTATAAGTCTCTCCTCCATAGTAAAAAACATATGATTCCAGGTATTAAAAAGATTTTGTATATGAAGAAAACAGGTATTATAATTATTATATATAATAGATTTAATATCTTTAGATAGTATTATACCTAAATAAGTTATCTGAGCTGAATTGGGTACACATTTAGTAAAATCACTAATGAGAATATTTTTTCGTGCATATATAGGTAGTATTTTAGTTTTTTCTTCATTGAATATTAAACGAGAAATACTTTTAAAATTCATCATGTTATCAAATAGAGACTGCATAGAAGAATTAGATCCTGTTGATGTAATTAGAATGTCATCTGCAAAAAGTTGAATTTTGGATGTTGTATTTTCATCTATTTCAAAACCCTCTATGTCAGAACTGTTTCTGATCAAATTAGCCCAAGGCTCCATTACTAAAGTGAATAATAGTGGAGAAAGTGGACATCCTTGTTTTGTACCTTTAAGAATGGGTATTTTTTGTGAAACATATGTTCCTACCTTAATATAAGCCAACGTTCCTTTGTATAAATGCTCAATTAGATTTACAAATGCATCTGAGAAGTTTGTGCACTTCATTAAGGTAAACAGATAGTCCCAACTTACTGAATCAAATGCTGAACTTATATCAAGACTAATAAATGTTAAATCTTTCTTTTTCCTATTTGCAAAATCTATTAATGTTAAAGTTCTTCTTATATTATCAAAAGTATTTCTATTTACAATGAAGCCTGTCTGATCTATATCTATAATGCCGCGAATGATTGTCTTCAATCTATCAGCAAAGATACTCATAAACATTTTATAATCAACATTAAGTAATGAGATGGGCCGATATGAAGAACATCTAGTTGAATCTTTATTAGGTTTTAAAATTGGCGAAATAAATGTATATTGCCAAGATGGGGGGTTATTAACTCAGTTTGGGCCAAAATAAAAACCTTATGTATTAATGAATATGTACTTTTAGAAAGGATTTTATATATCTCTGGTATAATACCATCATTACCCGGTGCTTTGTTTGATTTAAGCTTATTTATTTGTGTAATAACCTCTGTATATGAAATACTTTTGTCCAATAGTTTAATCTGTTGTTTATTAAGCTTTTTATTCATGTTTGTGGTTATAAACTCCTTTATTTTATCTTTAGGTTCCATGTTGATGTTATTATTGTTAATATTGTGAAAGTGATTTCTAAATTCAGCTAGTATTTCTGGTATACTAGAAACATTCTTCTTTTTCCTTAGAGAAAAGATTTCTTTGATATGGTTTTGTTTATTCAACCTTTTTGTTTTATTTTTAAGTCTATGTAAGTATTTGGGGCTTATTGAATAAGACAAAAACTTGTATTTCTCTAAAGTTATTTTAACTTTATGAGTTAAAATTTCTTT
>NC_056741.1:1612131823-1612151823 GCF_019279795.1 Protopterus annectens
AGTATAGAGTTATAAAATTATTTATGCTTGTCAATCAGATGAATTAAATGAGTTGTAGTAATGTATATGTTTGGAACATAAGTTTTTAACACAGATTATTAAGCTGCTGTTAAGTAGATTTTCAAAAACACTTGAATAAATGTTTCATTTTCTATGCCTTCTAAAATAAGACATTTACTTACTACAAGAAACTGTATCATTTAAACTCATTATAACTGACATATTTTATGAATTATAACATAGATATTTAAGTAATTATATAAAATAACTCACATTTAGATGTTAAAGAGTTCATTTTCCTTCACATAGTCGCATTTGTATCATTTCTATTTCCTGGTAGAGTGTCATTGCTGAATCTGTGATGTGTCAGTGTGATATCTAGGTCAAAGGTGAAACTAGCTGCTTTCAGCTTCTCTGTGAGAATTCTGAGAGTTGAAGCTTTTGAAGTAGCTCATGGACACTGTGCATGAGACAGCCCACATCCCAGATTGTCTCTCTTAACATTTTGGCGGGAAACTTATTAAAAACTAGTGACAAACATTAATTTAGCAGTGTAAATGCATCTGAACATGACAAAACATTCACAATCTATTTTACAGGTTATTACAGCCTCTATGTAAGTGAAATTAAGCCCAAAATTATTAATAAGTAATAAAACTCAATATTTTTGTCCCAACTCAATTTTTATGCAAATCTTATTATTTACTGTGTCTATATGATCAAAAGCATTTCTATATATTAATAAAGAAAAGAAAAAGAGAGTAGAAAGTAAAAGGGTGTAAGGCAGAAATAAAAAAATGTAAGAGAAAGCTATAAGAAGTATATACAATGGAATATTACTTACTGTTTATATTAATAGAGTTAAAAATAAAATATATTATTTACTATTATTTAGTTCTAATTATTATTAGTTAAAGCATGACAGATTATTTACAAACAAGCATAAGCAGTGTAATCAAGAAAGTATAATTAGGAATAGCATTTGAAGAACATATAAACTTTTTACAAGGAATAAATATGTTATTATTCTATTAATCATATTTTCATTACTCTTCTCTCCCTGCCTTCCCCCACCCTTCACCCACTACATAATCTAAATAGAATGTCATTGTTTAAACAAAGAAAAGAAGAAAAGAAGAAGAAGAAAAAAAAAAGATAAAGAAAAAAAATGTATCAAATTACTGACCTTACTTCTCCTTTTCAGAAAGAGAAACCAGTTGAATCACAACTTGCCATTAAATCTCCAGGTATTTTGACTAGTTATGAAACAAAACATTTCTTTGCACACAGAGAATAACTTTGATTAAATCTTTTTCAAAATATTTGTTGCTTCTTGGAAATGCAGGAACTATATTTAAAAAGATTAATAATGAAATAAAATGATGAGAGAAAAAAAACATAGAACAAATCATTTGTTTTTTAGTCTCTTCTTCTTCTCTGAAGTCTTCCACGAAGTTTCAGTTGCCAGTCTCTTTAATGAAGGACTAGCCCATTCCATTTCTTCTATTTTATCCAAAATCTTATTTTTTTTGATAAACAGTAAAGCAGAGTCTAAGTCATCGAAAATTTTAGGACCATCAGGAAGGAAGATTTTAAGCTTGGCAGGAAACAGAAGGTATGTTTTAAACTGTGCTTTTTTAAGCTCCCTTATTAGTGGCAGAAAAACTTTTCTTTTAGCTATTACCATGGAAGAATAGTCATTGTCAAAATGCACAGTTGTCTCATTAATCTTAACAGGAGCTTTAGCCCAAGCAGATTTAAGAACCATCTCTTTATCAAAAGATGATAGAAATCTAACTATAACTGATCTAGGATAGTTTTTGTTAGAGTTAGTATTAGCTATAGATCTATGTGCTCTTTCGATACCAAAAGAGGATGCTTCTGGTAAGTCTAAAGTTTTAGGGAGCCATGTTGTTAAAAAATAAGTAATATTGTTACCTTCAATATTTTCTGGCAGTCCAAAAATCCTAATGTTATTGTGCCTAGATCTATTTTCCAGGTCATCCAGCTTTGTTTGTAAATGTGTATTTTGTTTCAGCAGAAACTCAATGTTGATTTCCTCTTCTTGTATTCTATTTTCCATGTCATTCACAGCTTCTTCTATGCCTATCATCTGGATCTTCTGTTGTTGCAGGTCTATATTTAACAAGTCTATTTGTTTTGTAGTTTTTTCTATGAAGGTGTCTATTTTAGTATCCATTTTATCCATCTTAGCAGTAAGTTGCTGGATTATAATTATCAGAGATTGAAGTTCTTTCTTGATGCTGGAGTCTTGAGAATTTGTCTTACTGGAACTCATTTCAGACTGATAAACTGACAGGAAAATTTCCAAAGTGATTTCTGACAGGAATATTGTTAAGATTTCCTTTCTTTTTTAGATATAGTTCAAGAACTATATAAAACAAACATATTTAGAAAGAAAATTACTTCAAAAATTAATTTTTTAAGTAATTAATTCCTGTCAGTGTAATGAAATTGGTGTAGCTGAAGAAATCTGCTGCTATCCTGTGTTCATCCTTGGCCACGCCCCTCAGACAGATATGTTTGAAAAAACATCAGATTTATTTAAATTTGACGTGGCTTTGTGGTAAATCACTTTGGCTATGGTGTGCAGGGTTCGAAACTTGCAAAGGCTGATTATTTTGTTGCTGGGCAGAGCAAGGGCTGTTAGATAGAGAGTGATAAAGGCACTTTTAAGCAGTTGTAAGTGTGTTTGCATGGGTTTGCGTGAATGTAAGTAATGCTAACTTCCAGTTAAATATTCTTACGGTCACTTAGCCTCTAAATTGCTTATCGTGTGTAGGCATTGCTTACCCCTGTGCAAACAGACTTAAACCCACTTACTGCTGCTTAAAAATGCTTACTCCCGCTTACCCCTGTGCTAATTTTTTTAAAAGAAAAGAAAAATGGGTGATAGGAAAGTGGTGAAAAAAGGGCACACAAATAGATAGAGATGTGAAGGACGGGTGTAGGGAAGGTCCATAGCTGCCCATTTCTTCTACAGCAACAACTGTGCATATACACTGAATTTGGAGGTAGATTTAGACACTCAAACCCCTGAGAGAGGGTTAAGGTCAACAATAATATGTTGTGAAGGTATTTACACCAGATTACATGTGTCCAGTGGACACGTGTGCGAAATGGACAGCTATGTATGGGGCGAGAATTTTTTTTGGGAACAACTTGCCCTTTTTTCTTTTTTTTAAGGTGATAGTGGGATGTTGGGGAAGGATAGTAGGTATATTTGGGAAGGTAGGTTGTGTAGGATGACCAACAAGACAGACAAGACAATACATGGGCAGTATATAACACATGTTGGGGTTAAACACCTTGGATGGGGAGGTGTGTTTGGAAGTCATTAGCCCATGAGCCCCCAAATGGAAACAGTGGGACTGAGGTCCCCACCCATGGGCAGTTACCACTGCACCTTCACAGCCCCAAAGGTGGCTGTGCTGGAGGCTGGGTAGGAGGGGCAGGCTGACCCTCTAAATTTGCCATGCGGCCATCAAGCTGGCATAGCTGATCTCCAAACTCCTTGCAGAGCTCACTATGCACCAGACCTTGGACTTGACAACGGGTGACAGTTTCCTGTCCGTGCCCGGTCCCGGGGGGGGGTTGAGCCCCATCCCCTGAGGCTGTTCCACCTGAAGGTGGTGCAGGACCAGTGGATGAGTAGTTCCCTGGGTGGGCCCCAGACATGGTGATGCCCAGTGCCATGGCCAGATGAGGTGGGACAGGTGGGTCCACTGGGACTGGCCTTCCCACATGTGCTATGGTGTTGACATTTTAAAACATATGTGGGTTAGTAATAGTTAACACATTCCAGGATTAGGTATAACAGCATGTATTGATATTCCCATTAACCCAAAACACCAGATATGGATCAGTTGCATAGCAAAAAGAACACATGTATATATGGAACCACAGTGGCCATTACAACAGCATGCATGTTACATTGATGGCAGCATGTCACCCATGTGGGAATGTTTCAACATGGCACATGCATAGAAACACATTTCAATATTTATCAAACAATAGGACATATGTCCCAACAGTATATTTAATTGTAAACATACCCATTTAGTTGTGTATTTAGATTATTGTTGCAGATATGGTGGGCTAAGACAGAGATATCAATTAACAACTTGCATATCCGTGTAGTTCTCAGTACTTTCTTAGTCACTGCTGTAATCTGCACCTTACAGGTATTATTATACTACCCTATGGCCTTAGTTTGGACAGTGGTATGTTTGTAGACAACTATATATGTGAACTGTGTTTTATCTACAGTATACACCTCTTACCTGGTATACCTGCGGAGGTATTATTTGTTAACACTACCTGTTTCTACGCATATTCTCAGATTCCAGGTTGATGTTATGCACATACCTCTCAATTTCTTATTGCATACACTCTGGTCAAAGCTTGACAACATGCAGGTTGAACTGGGATATATTTTGACAATTGCCCTCATAAACTTTTGGTGAGTTGCTAGAATGACAGGTTTGTTTTGAATATTTACAAGTCTGACAATCAGTTATATGTCATTAAAAGCTGCCTAAATTTCAGAGATCATCACACTGATTTGCCAGGGGGACAGGGTAACAGGCAGTGGATATGGGCCAATTATCTGGACATTCTGAACAAATCTGCACGGCTGAGGGGTATGATTATGCATACAGCTTACTACCACTCCCTGGATTCGAACCATGAATATATCTGCTAAAAATAAAAGTGTATATTACAGCTGAGTGTGCTATTTAGATATTGCTGTGTATTGTTTCACTGTTTTCTGCCTATAAGTCTCCCATGATTTTACAATCTGACCTTATAATTACAACAGTCTTATACAGGGATTCCTAGACAGTTTTATTATGTAGCACAGTGTGGGTGACAGTGATGAGTAATACATTATTATTCAGAGAAACTGCAACACTAACAATGCCATACAATACCAGACTAAACAGTACCAGTCCAGGATTTCAATCTTTTATTTCCAGGCACAGTTTTCTTATCTGACAAACCTGTGGAGGGAATATTTGTTAACACTACCTGAATGTTGCCACATCTATTACCAGATTCCTTGTTATTATTATGCACATACGTCTCACTCTGTTACTGCACACACTTTGGTCATAGCTTCCCAACATGGAGATAGAGATGGGACATAATTTGCATATTACTCTCATAACATTTTAGTGAGTTGCTAGAGTGAAAGGTTTGTTCTTATAGACATATTTCTGACAGTTATGATGTCTGACAATCAGCTGTATGTCATTATTTGCTGCTTAAACTTCTACGATCATTCCACTGATTTGCCAGGTGGACAGGGTGACAGGCAAAAAAATTAAGCCAATTATCTGAACTTTCTGACAAAATCTGTACAGTTGAGGGGTATGATTATGCATGCAGCTTACTACCACTCCCAGGATTCGAACCATGGCTGTGTGTACTAAAAATACAACAGTTTATGTCACAGTCAAGTGTGCTAGTTGGGTTTTGTTATGTATCATTTCACTGTTTTCTGTCTAAGTCTCCCTCAGTTGTACAATATGACCTTGTGATTACAACAGTCATATACAGACATTCCTACACATTTTATTTATGTAGCACAGTGTGAGTAACAGTGCTTTATACAACAGTACTATTAAGAGAATGCAACACTACATTACCATATGATACCAGAGTAAACACAAGCAGTCCAGAAGTTAGACATTTATTGCCAAGCTGTTACCCTTTTATTTACATACAACCTATATGAGACTCTTCCTGTCATATTGTCTGGTTTATTCAGTACATCCCATACACAATATAGGTTTTATACTGACAATTAACTTTTTACTACTTTTAGATTTATTTCTTATGACAGTACATGCAAGATTAATACTAACATGCCTCACGATGCAGCCTTTGCAGCCTATATGCATGGGCTTCCTGATTCACTGCCCACTCCGCTGCAACTGTCAGAGAGATAAGAGGAATATTTAGCCATACCTATCGATAATATACATGAGACAGGCAATTATTAAACAGTTAGTATAATGAGTACTTACACACTGCTGGGACATCACCCTTCCTAGCTTCTTGGATCCAGTGATCCAAGAACTCCCTCTTCCTCTGTTTCAGGTCAGCATAGTGATGTCTGACCTGCTCACCAGTTCAGGGGATGCCAGTGGCACTGGTGAGGTCATGTGCGAGACAGTCCCAGGCTTCTGCTTTATATTGGGAACCCTGTTACTGGCCCTGCAGCAGTCTCTCTTCATGGTCTTTTACCAGGAGTCCTGCCATAACCTTAGACTTCTAGATGCCCCTGTGCTGCACTCGGAAGCGCAATCCTTCTCCAACACCGGACATTGTGCCTATAGAAGGAAGCTGCAACCAGTTATGAGATATAGTCCCACCTGTGGAGTTTAAATAGGGCCGATTTCCCGAACTTTGCCATAATTGGATGGTTTTGAAAATGCTAAGCTATGGGCAAACCTACTTACCTAAGGTTGGCATTGCTTAAATGGGCATACCAATGGGCAAATCTATTTAGCTTGGCTATGCATTGCTTACACCTGGTAAGCAGAGGTGTGCAATGCTTATCATTGCTTATTTTTAAATTTGCACACTATTTGCTGTTTGGCATTGATTTATCATTCATTACATGTTATATATTTGTTTATATCGCGGTGGTGGTGCTGCAGTAGCATTGTCACCTCACAGTAAGACGCTGTCCAGTTCAATTCTCAGCTAGAGCGTCTTCTGCATAGAGACATGCGTGAATGGGCGTACCTTTGTTGAAGGTTGTGTGTCAGGCCTGGCAAGCCGGTATGTAAAAATCAACTGCCAATCATTAGTAGACCGGAGTTCCGCTGTGGCGACCCCTAACCAGGAAAAGCCGAAAGACACAAACAAACATGTTATATATTTGTTTAGTAGACATGATTCATGTGTACGTACACTGTATGGGGTACTTGTGTTTATCGGGGGAGTTCACCACTTTATCACAATGATACCTCACATCTGGACTTAGTGCAGTACTCCAGTTCAAAAATATATGTTATTTAGTAGGTTATACAACAAAAAATTGTTTATAAATTCCTTTCACATGTAAATTGTGATTTTTTCTATAGTGAGGATCTGTTTGGGTATACCTCATATTTATGTACAGCTGATATGGTGTAGTGGTAAATCACTGTGGCTATGGTGTGTAGGATCATGGGTTTGGGATTTGCAAAGGCTGATTATTTTGTTGCTGGGGAGAACAAGGGCTGTTGGATACAGAGTGATTAAGGCACTTTTAAGCAGTTGTAAGTGAGTTTGTGTGGGTTTGCATGGTGGTAAGTAATGCTAACTTCTGGTTAACTATTCTTACAGTCAGTTAGCCTCTAAATTGATTATCTTGTGTTGGCATTGCTTACCCCCGTGCAAACAGGATTAAACCCGCTTACCACTGCTTAAAAGTGCTTACACCCGCTTACCCCTGCACTAATTTAGAAATAAAAGAAACATGAGTCTTAGGAAAGTAGTAGATTTGGACACTTTATAATTTTTTTACACTATTTGCTGTATGCTATTGATTTATCATTCATTATGCATTATAACTTTGTTTAGTGTCCCTGATTCATGTGTACATATACTGTATGGGGCACTTGTGTTTTTCTGTGGATGTTACCACATTATTACAATGACACCTCACATCTGCACTGAATGCAGTACTTCATTTCAGAAATATATGTTATTTAGTAGGTTATACAGCAAAAAAAATGTTCATGAATTGCTTTCATATGGAAAATGGAATTTACTACAGTGAGGATCAAACCAGAAATGACTACTCGCAAAGCAAACACTCTAAACACTATACCATTGCAGTAGTGCTTCTAGTAAATGTATCTTGCTATTTGCTTTCTTGTGCCATTTAAGCCAGATTATGTGTAGCTAAGCAAAGGGGAAACCCATGCAGCTACGGTCAAATTTAATTAGTTTGATAAAAAAGATATTTCTAGTGTTATTTTCTCTAAGAAAGGACAGGTTTTACTTATTGCTGTGGATTTTTGCATGCACTTGCACATTTGACAGAAATCCTAGCATGTTTCTTGTGATTGTTGTCATAGCTCTCTACCAATCAGGGAAAGATCTCAACAGAATGAGGGATAAATCCAAAATAAATAGGGGACGATCAGGGACACTTTTCAAATATTAGTTCTATTAACTTGAGCATTACCAGAATTGGAGAATCAAAATTTGAATTAATATACATTTCCTGACATGAAATAACTACTCAGCTCTTCATTATTGTCATATTTATTTATTAAGTATAATTCACCACCTTTTGTTAAACAGGCACCAGTGTTAACTGTAGTTTTATTGGCCATTTTGGGTCAATTCGAAACTCCTTGATCTCTCTCTCTCTCTGAAGCAACTACCAAGAGGAGAAAATGCTGAGAGAAGAAAGGAGCCACTTTTGAGATTTTAAGTATTTTCTTCTGATTTATTTCTTAGAAAAACTGCATTGCCGCCTACTTTTCGTCGTTTTCTTGCTTGCAAAAGTTGATATCTGTGTTAGAAACAGTATTTAGAACATACCTAGAGCCTGTTTATTGCATTTTTTTGTGTTGCATTTAATTTAAAATCTTTTTTTCTTAAAATTGCATTTTACCTGCCTCTGTCCTAGCACACACGTGTTGGGGTCATTTATTGCACTGTTCTGACTAGTTTGCTACTTGTGTGTCTCTGCTATCCTTAAACAAAAAAAAAAACAAAAAATCTTGCTATTTTCCCACTTTCTATAATTTAAAAAAAAAAAGTTCAGTTACAGAGTTGCTGTTCTGAACTGTTTGTAAGTTTCTTGGAGGCCAGTGCTTACTTGGGCTAAAGGGAAGTCTCTGTGTTCACCAGTGGCAGTGGTTAACACTGAGCAGCCTGCCTGTCCCTGTAGGAGTGGTTACTGCCTAGAAACTGTAGTTTTATTGGCCATTTTGGGTCAATTCCAAACTCCTTGATCTCTCTCTCTTAAAACCCTGCAACTCTCTCTTTGAGCGGTCTTGCACACAGAGCAGCGCCGGGCAGCGCCAGTTAGCTGGGGTATACTATACCTGGCTCCGCAAAGTCTGCACTGCAAATTTTCCCTTAGAACTAGGCAAGCCTCAACTCAAGTGCTTCAGATCAACTGCTCTTATTGCAGCACTTGCATAACGCAAATCAGCATTTGTCCAAATCTCCTAGACAACACTATTATTTTGCAAATCTCCTAGACAGCACTATTATAATACAGCATAAGACCCTCGATCGTCCGCAAGACAAGTGAAATTTACTTTTCCAAGCATGTCCAGATGTTAGCTTCAGGTGTACTCTCTAGTTCATCTGGTGGAATTGGGCATCCTGAGGCAATGTCACAACTGCCTCATGTACACAGACAACCCCCTCTTCTTACCTCTAGACACAAACACTTGTGAGAGATGCAAATACACAGCCAGACTGGAGGCTAAGATCTCTCAACCCATGACTGTAACAGACAGTCAAGAGGAGAAGAGAAACACTAGCATCACGCCACCAGTCACACATGGATCTACAAAACAAGCACCGGCAAAATATACACATAAATACACAAAAACATATTCGGAGGCACTAGGTACCAATCTAAAAAAGAAACAGTGCCCTCCAAAGTAGACAAGCAAGCAACCTATACCTCCAAACACAAGCCAGAAAACACATAATTCACCTCAGCAGTGTGCCTCACGACAGCCCCTAAGACAAAACACCATACCCAACATGCTAGTAATAGGAGACTCTATAGTAAGACACACAGATGTTCCACTCACCAGGCTGAACAAGGAGAAGGCTACTGTCAGCAGCCTGTCGGGTGCTAGGATCCGCCACATAACACAGGCACTTAGGTCACTCCAGAACAAGTACAAGTATGATGCTGTCATTGTACATGTTGGTGTGAATGATCTAAGACGTACCTCCCTGGACTACATGAAAAGGGACATCGAGGAGCTCTCTGATCATGTAGCCCAAGTTGGTATGACCCTGACCTTAAGTAGCATACTACCTTCACCTAGAATTATACCACAATACAAAGACAAAATGATCAATTTCAATAATTGGCTAAGCTTCTGGTGTCATTCTAAGGGGATCCAGTGTCTGTCTGCCTGGGATGACATGATAGACAAGCCTTGCTGTTTCGCCAGAGATGGTTTGCACCTGTCACCCCTAGGCTTTTGAATACTGGCCAAGGCTCTTGCCGTCCCCATAGTGCCTTTTTTAGGCAAGGCTCAAAGAACAAACCAACCACCATAGCCAGCAAAGGTAACCAAAAACTATGGGTAATGCTACTCAACGCCAGAAGTCTCAACCTCAAAATGCACACACTCGAGGCACTCCTCAGTATGGAGAAAATAGATGTTTGTGCATTGACAGAAACCTGGTTCAAGGCTCCAGAGAGCACCCCAGCATTACTTGGTTACAATTCATATCATACCTTCCGGCCTCAGTTACCAGATCGCAGTACAAAGGGCGGAGGTGTATCCATATTCATCAAGGATACCCACATCTCCAGGTTAGTGGCGCAGCATGAAGCCCCAGAGATCATCTATACTCAACTATCAGCAGGCAAAACCACATTTCAAGTCGTAGCCTGTTACAGATCGACCACCATGTCCCAAGATGCTCACTCAGCATTCCTTGAGGCATTGGAAAATATAAAGGTCCTACCCAACGCCATAATTTTGGGTGATTTCAACTACCCTGGTATAGACTGGGTGAACTACCAAAGTTCTAACTCCTATGCCCAGCAGTTCATAGAATTTATAAATTCAAATGCCCTTGAACAACTGGTATGTTCTCCCACTAGAGGGGACAACATGTTGGATTTAGTCATCACAAATATGGGTGCCCATTGTACCACACCTGTTATCACTCCCTATCTGGTCAGATCAGGCCACAAACTGATAACCCTAGACATCCTCACCCCTCCACCTCCCCCAGTCAAAGAAACCATCATAAAAAACCTTTCCAAAGCAAACTTCAAATTACTTGCGTCAGAAGTGGAAAGCTTCACTGTTCCCTTGCAGAAGGATAATGATATCCAGGATGCAGAATCCTACACCAAGGTACTTTATATACATCTTCAGGATTGCATGGACCGTGCTATCCCAAATAAAACCAAGAGTCTTTCCTCAAGCAAGAAGAAACCAGTCTGGTGGTCCCCGGCCATAAGCAAACTATACAATAAAAGGAGGAGACTTATACAAAAAAAGTCCAAATCTCAAGTAGAAAAATCTTCTCTGATCAGCTTTAGTAAGAAATTGAGGGCCCTCATCAAGTCAACTAAAGCCAATTTTGAAAAGAAAGTTGCCAAGGATGCCAAGGATAACCATAAGGCCTTCTATGGTTACGTCAAAAACCTAAATGGCAATGCTCAGGTCTGTTCTGAGCTATTACAAAATGGAACAAAATACATTGACCCCACTGACATTGCCAACATCTTGGCTGACAGGTTCAGTGCAAATCCACCCCCCCCCCCCACACTCACCACCTACAGTGCCTATTACTATTGCAGGGGATTGTGTAACTCCAATTATTACTGATACATTGGTTAATAAGGCTCTATCTAAAGCTAAAAACACTGCCTCCATGGGACCAGATGGTGTCCTGGGCTGTGTCATACACGAGCTCCAAAATGAATTAACCCCACATCTGAATACCCTGTTCAGTCTTAGCCTCTCGACAGGATATGTGCCCATAGAATGGCGCAAAGCAATGGTGGTTCTGCTGCACAAGGGTGGGCCCTGAACTGACCCTGGGAACTACAGACCAATATGCCTGACCAGTCTGATCTGTAAAGCAATGGAGCAAATCATTATGGAGAGACTAGGAACCTCCAAACACTTGACCCCACACAGTTCGGCTTCAAGGGTAGATCATGCCTCCTGAACCTGGTGGACTTCTTTGAGTCAGTTACTCAGGCTATAGATAAGGAAAAGGAGGTACACACAGCTTACCTTGGCCTTGCTAAAGCATTTGACACCATTCCCCATTCAGGAATTATTGATAAATTCACCAACCTGGGCATAAACCCTTACGTCACAAGATGGAGCACAAACTGGCTCTCAGACAGATCCCACAAAGTAAGAGTAGCGGGATCTATGTCCGAATCCAGATCAGTAATGAGCGGTGTACCTCAGGGCTCTGTCCTGGGGCCCCTCCTGTTTGGCATAAACTTCTCAGAAGTACAGGCAAGCACTGAAGGGCTGTGGCT
This sequence comes from Protopterus annectens, assembly GCF_019279795.1. Classification (NCBI taxonomy): domain Eukaryota; kingdom Metazoa; phylum Chordata; order Ceratodontiformes; family Protopteridae; genus Protopterus; species Protopterus annectens. The sequence goes on from NC_056741.1 coordinate 1,612,144,071, forward strand.
GACCAAGTTTGCGGATGACTGCAAACTGGGTGCTATAATAGAGTCTCTGTCCGACATGGATATCCTCCAGAAGGGCCTTAATGAGACTGAGGCATGGTGTCAAAGCCATGGTCTCAAGCTAAATGCTAATAAATGCGTAGTAATCCCCTTTGGAAAAAACAGAGTACCCGCGAACTACCACATAGGATGTAACCCCCTGAAATCTGAAGTAGTAATAAGGGATCTAGGGAGCCAAGTAGATAGTCAGCTTTCCTTTGATAACTATGGTGCCAAGGTGGTTAGAAAATCCTTCTATGTGACCCATCTGATCATGAAAGGGTTCGCATCAAGATCTAAGGATGTAGTGTTGCCCCTCTACTCTTCCCTCATCAGACCCATTATTGAGTACAAAGCACCAATTGGAATGTACCTGGCTAGGCATCTCCAGCAGCTGGAGAGGCCACAGAGGTACCTTACTAAGAGGATTACTGGCCTCAAACAGTTGCTGTATGCAGCACATTTGAAAAAAACAAAGGCTTTTCCTCTGTTGCATACCGCCTTCTCAGATGCGATCTCTGTCTAACATACAGAGCCATGTCCAACCCAGAACTGTTGAACATGCTCCATCTTAGCAAAACCAAATCCACTTGAGCTACACGCTCTTGGGATATAAACCTCAGCACAACAATGAATAGAACATGCTGGAGGGATAGATTGCCTTCACAAAGACTTCCCTTGCTATGGAACAAGGTCCCAATCTACATAGGGCAGAGCCCCTCACTATCACTCTTCAAGAGGAACCTTGGCGAGTGGATGAGTAACAGAAAGTTCACACCAGGAATCATACCAACAGTTCTACCAGATAGGGGCCAAAGGTACTAGCTGCTAGAGCAAGGGCCTAGGGAACTAACCAAAGGGGCGGTGAATACCGCACAATATGGCTGGGCTAATATATGCCTTCGGGCAGATAGCCCAGTACCTACCTATGAACTTATGAACCTATAAGAAAAGCATCCCTTGTTTTCAAAAAGCCAACCAAGGACAAATTTCAAATGTTATAAAAACATTTAATTCACTTAAGTGCTTTTGTCTTTCAAATAATGGACTTTATCAATACTAAGCAGAAAACACGCACGTTACATTTAAATCCATTAAACAACTATCATAGGATAAGACCTTATGACTTAACAACTACTCAGCTAAGAAATACTGCTAATATAATAAAAACTGATCGACTTCAGCAGATCAACTCAACACAAAGTTGAACTTCATATGGTCAAGATCATATGATCGACTTTCTGAAAATTCGAATGACAAAAAAATAACAAAAATCTACATTTTTGCAGGGGGACCCCCTGCATATTGCATACATCCACTCAGAAGGGAAAATTCAGTAAACTTTACTTGATTTTTGTTCATGTTCACATCACGGCGCAATACTTACATAAGCATAAACATTTTTAGATTCAGTAAATGTCACGTAATGGCATGCAGACATGAGCAAATAGGGAAATGCGTTCATAGTGTATGTGGAAAATTTCCGCACACAGGCATCTACATGGACAGAAGGGGATGTAAAAGTCCACAAATATGTGCATAACTCACCGGAGAATGTTAGATCACATACATAAATGTGCTAAACATGCATTGTGAATGTCTGAAAAAGGAACGAAATATGCAAAATTAATAATAACTTTTTAAATAATTTTTGCATGTTTGCGCTATGCGCCTCATTGTGGAAACATGCTTAACAGAAAGAAATAAAAAAAAATTGTAAAATAACATGTATGATGTAGTTTACACAAATGTACTGTAGGACCTTGTGTTGGGTCCATACAATGCTGCATTTGTGGTGTTACCCAGCTTACACAGCTAAGAACTGTGTAGTTTCTAGACTGTTAGCATGAATATGTATGCAAATGAGGTTCCTTTGTTGAATCGATAAAAGGAGCAAGTGTGTCTGCATATCCACCATGTGTAGGCTCCTATACAGTGTTGATATTCCCACTGGCTGTGGATGACATCAGGGGGATGTGTCGTGTTACTTTTAGGATTATTTAGTGCTCAGAGTACATGTTTGCCAGGCATGCCACATAGCTTAGTGTGTTTGAGTGAACAGACCACCTACTAGACAGTGATGACCCAGGTATCTATCAATTAAAATTGGATATATTCAATTAATAATATATACATTTGTATAAGGTATGCTGTGAGATATAGCACCTAGTGCCATGTTGGACAGTAAAGTAGGGCTTTTAAATCATGTCAGTCACATGAACTGCATCATAATTAGTCAATCCCACATGGTGGACCTACAGTAGCACTGTATAAAGTATGCATACACCCTACATTCTGATGTTCCCTCAATTTTCCTAACCATTGGAGTGGAGTCTTGGAAATTTTAACTGAGATAATATTAAGGGCTGCTGAAGCTATTATACATCTGTATGGGCTAAATGTTGAAGTCAGTGCTACTGATGCTGCTGACAATAGCCCTAGGCTGAGAAGGAGAAGAGTGTTCAGGCCCAGGGTAACCTTCCAGGAGCTACATGAGCTGGAGCTTGTACAGTGATACAGGGTGGACAGGGACATATTACAAGAGCTCAATGAGCTCTGCCACCCTCAACTCAGACCCAGAACTAACAGAGGGGAACCCATCCCACTGGAAACTGAGGTATGTGTAGCCCTTAGGATACTAGTACAGGTACTTTTAAAAGACCAATTGGGAACACGATGAGGGTGTCACAGGTATCTGCAGCCAGGATACTCCACCAATTTCTGGGTGCTATGCTCCCACAATGTCAGTGAGCACATATCTTTTCCCCTTGACCCTGAGGTGAGGGCCAGCAATATGCACCACTTCAACCATGTAGCAGACTAACGTGAAATATTGGGTGCCATAGATTGCACTCATGTACACATCAAGACACTGCCTGGTGAGCAGCGTAGAATCAATGTTAACTGCAAGGGATGCCACTCCATCAACTGCCATGTCATGTGCAATGCCCAGGGGATTATCATGAATGTGTGTGATGGCAACCCTGGCAGTTTTCAGTACTACCATATCAGGCACACATCACATCTGTACAGGATGTTTGCTGGGGGGACATCCCACAGGGCCATTTACTAAGGGATGTTGGCTACACCCTGGAACTGTGGTTGATGACACCCATCAGAAATGCACACACACCCGTGGAAGAACACTATAATGAGGCACATGCACAAACTAGGAACATCATAGAGCATTTGTTTGGGCTTCTGAAGTCACAGTTCCAGTGCCTCGATATATCTAATGGAGCCCTACAGTATACTCCAGCCACATGTGCTCAGATATTCACAGTATGTGCTATCCTGCACAATGTGGTCCTGCAGAAATAGCTGCAGCAGAATCAACAAAGGGGAGAGATATACAGCCCCCCACCAGTGCCTAGGTCACCACAGCCGCAGTCACAGGAGGACTCAGAGGAAGAACCCCCTGTTGATGTCCCTTTAGGCAGACATAGGCATGCTCAGTACACCCTGGCTTTGGCTAAGAGACAACACATAGCACATTAACTGACATCCTAGGGACCTAGGAACTAACTCATTATTCCTACTCACATACAGATATTAAAATTGATGCCAGCCAAATCACACATCCTGTACCTAGACATGTATTGGCTGTGTACTGCTCACATCAGACAGAGTCAGCACTAAACTACAGTTGTGTCAACTGCTGCACTTGGAAGATAAGTTCATAACTTACACAGTGGTATGTTATGTCATTAGAGCTATGGACCGGGTGCATTATGTAGGCAACTATACTGGGCTATTTGGACAGAAACTACATCCACATGGGACTACAGACACCCATTCCACTAACATGTCACCATTTGTATTCAGTAAGCCTTATGCATGGAATATTGTAGATTACTGGTACTTCATTCAAGGGACATGTTAGAAAGTGATGTTAAATGATAGTCAGACTAGTATGTGTCCTAGCAAAACATGGACTTTTGTTCCTCCACCCCTCAAAACAGCAGTGTCCACTTGTAACTGTCATAACAATAAATCATCTATGCTGTATGAGCATTTCACACAGTTAGAATGCCACACAGCATCAGGACAATAATGTGCAATTTGAATTTGCTTATTATGTGTTAGTTAACTGAGAAGAGCAAAGTACATATTTATGCAGGTGATGGTGTGATGAATGATCCCCTGTTTGCCACGCAGCCTCTGTGGCTCAAAGTACTAAGGCAGTTAAAAATTCTACAACCAGCCACAGTGAAGAAGTTTAATAAAAAAGCACACAAAATACCCTGGTGCCTTGGCACACAGCCTTCCAGGAGTAATACAAGCACTCAAATGCAGAACCTCATATATATATATATATATATATATATAGGGGGGCGCCTACTGTGCGGAGTCTGCATGTCCTCCCCACGGTCAAGTGACACTAAAGACATGCAGGTTGGTGCGAGCGTGAATGGGTGTGCCTTCTTTGAAGGTTGAGCATCGGGCTGGCAACTTGGCACCATAAAAAATCCACTGCCAATCATGAGCAGACCGGTGTTCCACTGTGGCGACCCTTAACCGGGAAAAGCCAAAAGACTTTTATATATATATATATATATATATATATATATATATATATATATATATATATATATATATATATATATATATATATATGGATCTAGGAGTATTGAACGAAAACTCAATAATCCGAATCCAAAATCATCGAACACACTTTAACGAAAGCACTTTCACCGAAAAAGCCCTTTTGTTAAACAGCATTAAAAAAAAAAACAATAAATCTACTTTTATGCAGGGGAACAAGACCCCCTGCACCCCTCCATGTGGAGGGCTGAGCCCCCCCCACCCCCTTACTTTAATATTGTCCCTCCGAGGTCGCACAATAGTGGGGAAAAGAGAATCTTTCTTATCCACACCGTAGTACGACCGGCACTACACACAAACTTACGTGATGAACAGCATTTTCACGCAACTGTTTTCGCCGATTAAGGATTCGGTGAAAAATGCAGTTGAGGATCTGTACGGATCCTATATAGATATATATATATATATATATATATATATATATATATATATATATATATATATATATATATATATATATGTAGAAATGTTGTATATAATCTAACTAAATTAGAATGGAATGCTCTTATTGATTTAAGTAAGTGAAGGGACATTGTAATTAAGCCTTCAGACAAGGGGAACAATATTGTAATATTACATCATATGCAGTATTCTGCCTTGTGCTATAAACATCTTAACAATAGTGAAATTTATAAGAAATGCAACATTAATGCTTATAATAATGCTATTTTGGAATATAAATTGTTATTACAGAAAGGCCTTAGGTTAGGCTATTTGACCAAGGAAGATATTAATAAAAGGTTTGAAGTTGAAAGATCTAAGATACCTTCCTTTTATTGTTTGCCCAAATTGCACAAAAACATGGCCAATCCTCCTGGTCGCCCAGTAGTGGCAGCCTGTAGATATTTTCTGAATAAAATAGGTTTATTAATACATAATCATTTAAAACCTTTTGTAATAAAGTTAAAATTGTACATTAGGGATTCTTCTGATTTTTTTAGAGAAAATATCTGCTATAACATGGAATAAAAATGTATTGGTTAACTATGGATGTAAAAAGCCTTTAGACTAGCATTAAGCATGAACATGGGATTAAAGCTTTATCTTATTTTTTTGGAGATACCCCCCCTTGTCAAATTATATTGTGGAGGTTAGACATTTCTGCTTATTGAATAATTATTTTAATCACGCTACTAACTTAAAAAAGCTATAGCTTTTAAAGGTTTTTTTAATAAATTGAAAGTCTGGAAGCATGGGCACTTTAAAATATGAAGTAGTTTTAACTAAACGTTTAATTAACAATCTAATTGTTTAATTGAATTTGAATGTGAGTATGAAATGAAGTTTTTTATGTTGTTGAGTTGTTTGATGAAGTTGGGGCATGTGTCTCGACAAAAGCGCTTACAATAAATATTTTTTTTGTGAAGTAAAAGCAGCCAGCTCGCTTTTTTGTTTTGAATAGTTATTTTATATTTGATAAGATACTATATTAACAACTTCAGGGCAGAGCCATGGGGGTTTCTTTTGCCCCCCCCCCCCATCTATGCTAATTTGTTGATGGCCCTTTTTGAATTGGAGTATCTGTATAAGCCCAATTTTGTGCATGGTCATGTTATTGGTTACTATAGATATATAGATGATTTAATTTTATATGTAGAGGTGGTGAAAATAATACTAAAAATGTCCATCGAGACTTAATGGATAATATATATGGGTTTCGATAGAATACAGTACGATAAAAAAGTGAATTTTTTGGACTTAGTTTTAGAAGGTTTCGACAATGGTAGTATAAGAACATCTGTCCATAGAAAATTTGTAGATAGTAACCATTTTTAACATGGGGGTAGTTTTCATCTGAAACATCTTTCGGAATCTCTTTCTTATGGGGGATTCCTTCGTATTGATAGAATTTGCAATATTTTAGATGATTTTGTGGAGGAATGTAAAAGAATGTTTAATATGTTTATTGGTAGAGGTTATAAATATAATATAGCTAAAAAAATCTTTGTATAAGATAGTTTCACAGAGGATAGGTATAGGGGCACATTTTAGAAGTATTGGTGCTGATAAAAAATTTACAACATGGACACAAATCATATGAAGGAAAAAGTGTATTTTGTGTCAGTTTATAACAGCCTTAGTAGTGAGATAAGTAACATTAAATAATTACTGGGAATTTTTACTAAAAGATGGTGAACTTGATAATCGTATAGCTCACCATCTTTCTATCTCCTACAGATGAGGCAAAAGTTTAAAAGACTTTCTAACTTTTAGTCTTTTCAGTTCTCCTGATGATAGGGTTTATTTAAATCCTTCTTTAATGGGCACTTTTCCTTGTAGAGAATGTAATATATGCTCTAATGTTGTCCCTAGTTTTGGTAAAATAAATGGTGTTTATTTTTCCACTTCAGGTAGATTTTCTTGTGACAGTAAGGGAATTGTATATGCCCTGAGGTGTCCTTGTAATTTGTATTATATAAGGGAAAGTAAAAGGAACTTTAGAACCAGATTGCAAGAACATGTCAGGGACATAAAAAAGATCAAAACTGTAAGTAATATTGCTATGCATTTTAAGGAAAGACACAACAGTGATTTTTCTTTACTTCAGGGTTGTGTTCTGGAACAAAAGTTGGTGAAATATGTAGTGTTAAAGAGACACTGCTTTATAAAGAATCTATTTATATTTCAAAGTCTGATACTTTGTTGCCTGTATGTTTAAATTTAATTAGTGTTGATTAATGGATTATGTAATAGTTTCTGCATTTGAGTGCTTGTATTACTCCTGGAAGGTTGTGTGCCGAGGCATCAGAGTGTTTTGTTTGCTTTTTTATTAAATTTCTTCACTGTGGCCAGTTGTACATTTTTTATCTTTCTACTGAGAGTTATTTTACTAAGGCAATTAGCTTGTGTGATGGTTTTCAGGGCTCTATTCCCAAGATATCCAGATATTTGGCATGCTAAGGAGTAATAAGTATTGTTTTACAGACTGTGACTCTATATATGCTGCACTAGTATTAACCTATTTCACATATCAATTACACATTTGCATCTGCGCCACATATCTAAGGCCTATTTAAAAAGTCTTGGTAATATTGGATCGGTCATTATCAAAATTGTAAAGGTTGGGACTTGAAACTATATATCAGCATGCATATGTTGAAAACAGATCTAA
>NC_056741.1:1612156823-1612216823 GCF_019279795.1 Protopterus annectens
GATATCCTTAATGAATATAGACCCACTTCCACTTTTGGTGTTCTGGTCCAGGTTAAATGGACAAAAAAGTGTGGTATGAGTTATAGCCTGGTAATGCAGGGGTGCTCTCTAGAGCCTTGAACCAGGTCTCAGTCAATGCACAGATATCAATGTTCTCCATTTTAAGGAGTGCCTCAAGTGAGTGCATTTTGAGATTTAGACTTCTAGCACTGAGTGACATTACCCTCAGTGTGTGCTTGCCTGTTCTTGTTACGGTGGTGAATTTGTCATTTGAACCTTGCCAAAAAAAGGCACTATAGGGGTGGCAAGACCCTTAGCCAGTATCCGGAATCCTAGGGGTGACAGGTGCAGACCATATCTGCAAAGCATTGTGGTCTGTCGACCATGTCAGCCCAGGCAGACAGATACTGGATCCCCTTAGAATGACACCAGAAGCTTAGCCAATTGTTGAAGTCAATCATTTTGCCCTTGTACTGCGGTATCATTCTCGGCGATGGCAGGATGCTACTCAGGGCTAGGGTCATACCTGCCTGTGCTACAAGATAAGAGATCTGTTCCATGTCTCTTTTCATGTAGTCCAGGGAGGTACATCTCAGGTAATTCACACCAACATGGACAATGACAGAGTTATATTTGTACTTGTTGTGGAGTGACCTGAGTGCGTGGGTTATGTGCTGGATCTTGGCACCCGACAGGCAGCTGACAGTAACCTTCTCCTTGTTTAGCCTGGTGAGTGGAACATCAGTGTGCCTGACTATAGAGTCACCAATGACTAGTGTGTTGGGTATGTTGTTTTGCCTTATGGGCTGTGGTTTATTGGCACACTGAGTTTGTGGGCTATGTGTCATTTGGGTTGTGATGGGGGGTGGAAGTTGCTTGCATTTCTGCTTTGGAGGTCTCTGTTGCTTGAGCAGATTATTATTGAGAGCCTCTGCAAATGTTTTTGTGTTTCTATGTGTACATTGTGGTGGTGTAGGTTTAGTGGGACTATGTGATGAGTGTGGTATGGTGCAAGTGTTTACCCTCTCCTCTTGAATGTCAGCTTCAGTCTTGGTTGGAAAGAGCTTTACCTCCAGTTTGGCTAGATAAGTGCATCTCTCACAGGTTGTGGTGTTGGGTGGTAGGAGGAGAGGGTTGTCTGTGTAGATGAGGCAATTGCTACATTGCTCCAAGATGTACAAATTCATCAGATAGACAGGAGAGAAAACTGGGGGCTGACCCTTGGACATGTCTAAATAAAAAAAAAATACTTTCCTCTAGACAAGTGAGAAAAGTGAGTATAAGAGCTGTTTTACTCTAACAAGTAAGGAAAGGTAGTATAAAAACTGTTTTCATCTAGGTAATGAGGAAGTTTGAGTGCTGTAGTAATGTGTAGCTTATTTAGTGCTAACAACAAGTGCTGAGCATGAATAAGCATATTCAAGTGCTAAAACTATGAATCTGTACTTGAATCTTGTGGTAGATAGGCTACCTACTGCTTACCACTCCCACTGATAAGCTAGAATGCTTCCCTCCAACAAAGAAAGGCTTGGGGGTTCAGAAGCTTACAAACACTCCTGGATACAGCAAATCTGTATCAGGACTAGACTAGTTACAGGAAAGGTGGGAAACAAGAGAAAATGCAGGCCTTTAAACCAGAATGTTGAAAGAGATGGAAAAACTGCCAAAACAGCCAATAAACTACAATTTCTGGGCCGGAAACCCCTCTTGTGGTAGATAGGCTACCTAGTGCTTACCACTCCCAGTTATAAGCTAGAAGGCTTCCCTCCAATGCAGAAAGGCTTAGGGGGCTCAGAAGTTTACAAACAATCTTGGATACAGCAAATCTGTATCTGGACTAGACTAGTTACAGGAAAGGTGGGAAACAAGTGCAAATGTGAGCTTTTAAACCAGAAGGTTGAAAGAGATGGAAAAACTGTCCAAACGGCCAATAGACTACAATTTCTGGGACAGAAACCACTCTTGTGGTAGATAGGCTACCTAGTGCTTACCACTCCCACTAATAAGCTAGAAGGCTTCCCTCCAACACAGAAAGGATTGGGGTAAGAGTACCTAAAGCCATATTAATGTCAGACTTAAGCCACAACACATGCATTAAGTACTGTGAACTGTAGTGTGTATGGTTAAAAAGGTGGTAGCTCTAATCTCACTCCAGCCCACTGTGTATGTATCTCCCCAAAAATTAAGTGTGAATTCCACAATGACTTTAGAACTGGCATTGTTCTGCACATTGTGGCCCTTGCAGATGATGCAGACTTCCAAACTCTCGTCCTTCACAAAGTCTGCTGATGTCTTCTGCCATAAGAGTACGTAAAGCCATGTTAATGTCAGACTTAAGCTGTGGTACATGCATTAAGTACTGTGGTCTGTAGCGTGTAAGATTAAATAGGTAGAGGATCTAATCTCACATCAGCCAACTGTGTGTGTGCTGTGCAGTGTTCTGTAAACATAGATAAGTAGTGGTATTATTCTCACTGCATTCAAGTTGGTGTGTGTGAATGTTCATCAGAGCATTTTACATCAGCCTATTGGATCATAGGATCATTGCAATTTACTAAGCTAATGGGCCTAGGGCCCTTACAATCCTTGCCATCTTCTTACCCTTAATTACATGATCAGCACCTATTGCTCCTGTCCAAGAGGGACACAAGTAGAACCCCCATGGTTAAAATTATGGTCACCCATCCAGTCATACAGATTGCAGCTGAAGAGGACCAATGAGGTGCTCTATTTGACATGACGTGATAGTCTCTTCCAAAGGTGTGTTAAGCTCTGATAGTCAAATCCTTCCCTCCACCAGGTTTTATTAATGTCACATACCAGGTTAAGGTCTTTAACAGCGAATAAACTGTGTACTATTTGACTTATGGATATGCAACATTTCCAATAAAGCAGGGTCACAGATTGCCTTGTATGCAAGGCAGAGATCACCTCTGAGTAGTCTGTATGACACACAGTAAAGTGACAGTGATTTCAGATGGTCCCCATAGCACAGATTCAGAAGACTTGAATTTCCCTTGTGAGGAACCTTTGTGGTCTCTCCAGTTGCCATAGGTGCATGGAAAGGTACATATCAAGAGGGCCATTGCACTCAAATATTGTTCTGATGAGGGTAGACTGCATGGAGGGTATAATGTCTTCTTTTTCTGGAGGCAATGCCCTCACTTATGACATGATCAAGATAAAATGCCCTTCTTACCATTGTGGAGACATGGTAATCTAAGGTAAGGTAGCTGTCAACCTGTGTGGCAGGGTCTCTCATCCTTTAATATGTACCTAAGGTGGTGCTATTAATTTGATACTTAGTAGAAATATCGCTGTTACTGAAAGGAATGATAATACACACATTTGCATTGAGTTTAAGGCCATGACTTTGGCAACAATCATTTGTTCATGTAAGACCCTCTTCTAGGGTGTTGACATAATTTGGAGATTCTATGACCACTCCCGGTTTGCAGGCATCAGCACACCTTGTCGGTCACAGACATTTAGTTTGTGCTTGTACTTTGGAGAAATGGATTCCAAACAGTAGAGGACCCAGGACTAAACCTTGTGGAACACCAGTTGTTACAGCTCTGCTATTGGAGGTGGATTCCCCTATTTTGACTATATGAGTTCTATCAATGAGTCAGTTAATGACCCCTCTAATGATATAAGGATTGATGCCAAGTTGGGTGAGTTTGTCAATGATGCCTAAGTGGGGGATAATGGAAAACACTTTGGCTAAGTCTAGGTAGGCTGTATGCACAGATTTCCCATCAACAGGTCCTTGGTGACTGTCTCAGAAAAGTCCACCAGGTTTAACAGGCATGATCGATCTTCCTTTGTCAAATCCAAACTGTGTAGTGTCAACTGTTTGAAGATTACCAATATCTGTGATGGTAAGGTTCATGTTGATTTGCCCCATGGCCTTGCAGATATGACCTATCAGGCTAATAGGTCTATAGTTCCCAGAGTCAGTGGATGCACCACCTCTGTGCAAGGGAATAATGGTGGCTGTTTTCCAGTCAGCTGGGATGAAGCCAGTAGTTACACTATAACTGCTAAGAGTTCCCAATGGTGTAAACAATCCATGTTGGAGACCATGTAGGATGCAGCCTGGGATGTTATCAGGTCCTACAGATGCTGTGTCTTTGTCCTTAGTGAGGACAATTTCCACCTGCGGTTTAGAGATACAAGGTAGGGGACAGCAGGTTAGCTATGTCTACAGGATCAGTACATGTGACATTATCAACTATGAGTTCAGCACAAATCTGGGCCTTCTGTTTAGGTTACAGATGTAACTATAGAGTGCTTTGTGGTTGTCCTTTGTGGAGGAGGATAATTTAGACCCATACTTTGTTTTGGAGGACTTCAAAACAACTCCTTTTACTTGTTTAAGCTGAGAAGGAAGTGTTTACTGCTGGGGGGGGGTCCCACCCTTCTACTCTTACAAAGCAATTTCCTCATCTTATTATAAAGCCTGTTATTGGCAGTTGTCCACCAGACAGGTTTTCTCTTCCATAAGGAGCTTATTTTGCTCCTATCAGGTAAAGCTGGATCAATGCAGTTATACAGGTGTTTGTATAAAACAATAGTGTAGAGCTCGACATATTTGCCAGTTCCATCTGAGGGGGGAGGTGCAGTGAAGCTATTTACACCACCCCATGTGAGATTATAATCTGCTTTGGTAAAGTTTTTAAGTTTATTTGCTGCAAGGAGGGGGTGGGTGTTAGGTGTAATACGTATTTTGAATGAGACTGATTTGTGGTTAGATATTTCCAGGGAGGACCTCACAGTGGGGGGTGCTACAGTGGTCCCCCATATTAGCAAGCACCTCATCCACTAAGTTGGTTTTCCTTGTGGGGATATCAACCAGCTGGACCAGAGCACTGGAGTTAAAGAACGTGAGTAACCTTTGGGCAAGTGAGTTTGATCATGCGTAATCTACCAATTCGGTGGGTAGTTACCCACATCCATTGTGTCTGGATGTATCTTGATAGACTCAAGTAGATCAAAATAAGCAGAGTGGGTATCCTGATTCATGGAGGGGCTCCTGTAGCTGACAATGTCTTGAATAGGTACCCTACAAACATTCAATAGCACCTGAAGTGTATCCAGGGAATCATACTGTTTAGCCAATCTGGATGTGTATGTATCCTTAATCAGTGTTCATACACAGCTTCTGTTAGTTTGCATGCCTTCAGGTTCTCTCCACAACCTTGAACCAGGTTTCTGTGATTGCACACATGTCTGCTTCTTCCAAGGTGAGGACAGCTTTCAGTGAGTGCAGTTTCATGTTGACACTCCTAGCATTTAGCAGCATAACCTTGATGTCATTTTTACATGGGGTTTTACATTGGAAATTTTGTCCTTGAGACACCACCTAAAAAGGGCACTATGTTGGTGACATGATCCTTGGCCAGTAGTCGAAATTCCAGGGTGACAGGTGAAGACCATCTCTGGCAAAGCATCGAGGTCTGTTAAGCACGTCATCAAATGGTGACAGCTAGTGGATCCTCTTTGAATCACACCGGATGCTAAGCCAATTATTGAAGTCAATAATTTTCTGTTTGTATTGAAGCATCATCCTAGGTGAAGGTAAAATGCAGTTGAAGACCAAGGATATACCTGCCTGAGACACATAGTCGGAGAGCTCTTTAATGACTGTTCAAACGGTCCAGACAGCTATAAAACAAAAACCGACCATCTCCACGAAGGTTAAACCGTTTAATTTGATCCAGAACAACATGAAGTAAATGCACTCAGTGCTTTCACCCAGTCACAATGTTGGGCATCATCAGAGTGTAAATTCCAAATCAATTACCATCTTATATACCCTTTAAACCCCCCCTTTTTTCATACACCAATCAAACAAGGCCAATTAATAAAATATGCAAATTCCTAAAACATATCAAAAACATTGTAAATACTTTAAAAATTCCTATAAAATCCTAGAAATGTATAATTCAAAAAATACAAAAAACACATAACTGTTTAAGTGTGTTAAATTGTTTTAAATGCAATAAAATCAAATACAATGAGATTTATATTTCAAAATGCTAGACATTGAAATATGTTCATTGATATCGGGTGGCCTAGATACATCCAGTCTCAATTGCCATAAACAATTTTTGGCTTCCAAAAGAGTCTTGTCATCGCCTCCTTTCTCATTATGGATAACCTGGTCAATGACAAAAAATAAAAACCTTTTAAAATTGATACATTTCTGACTATGTGTAAAAAGGGCACTAACTGTTTTTTTGTTTGTTTCTAATGTCCCTAATGTGCTCTAAAATCCTAGTTCTTAGCTTCCTAATGGTTTTCCCTACATAGAATGTGAAACGTGCACAGGTAGCAATATATACAACCATCCTAGTGTTGCAGTTGCAAAATCCAGGACATCTAATATTTCTCCCGTAGTTATGCACTGCAACATAAGGCCCATCATTAATGAATTTGCAGGTACTACATAGTCTACATTTACTCATCTTAGACATTTTGTAGATGTTCAAATCTGTATCAATTTCCATTAGCTCTTTTAAATTTTTACCCCTACTATAAATGACGTCAGGCCCACTACCTATAGTGTCTGTCAATTCATTGTTGAAAACACTTTGCCACGTCTCCTGGATAATGGTCTTAACCTTAGTAGCAACCTCATTGAAGTGTAGTACAATGACCCTTGTCTTATATTTTTGCTACATTAGACATCATGTACCTATTTACAGTAATACCGAATAGATATGGGATAGATGCTATACGAGATTATTTAAGTGTGGAAGTGGGCCTACCGGCCAGATATATAGAAACTATTTGCACATTATTAGAATTGGTATTGACTAAAAACATTTTTTTGTTTGACAATGAACCTTATTTGCAGCTGGCAGGTGTGGCCATGAGTACTCCCATGGCTAACACCTATGCTAATTTAGTACTATATGAATGGGAGAGCAAGTTTATTTATAGTGAAAGAAATGTTTTGAATAATAATGTTATATTCTATTAAAGGTTTGTAGATGACTGCTTTCTTGTTTGGAAAGGTACGTTACAAGAGTTGGATGCATATATTGCTTATTTAAATTCTACTACCAGTTTCCTGAAGTTTAAAAAGGAGAGTTCTAATGAAAGGATAGTGTTCCTAGATGTAAAGAGAAGAAAAATAGAAGGTAAAATAGAAACTAGGGTACATAAGAAAGATATTGAAGTAAATCTCTATGTAAATAGACATAGCATGCATGCATGCACCTCATGTAGTCACAGGGGTACTAAGAACACAGCTAACTAGATTAAGCAGATTTAATACAGAGGATGGGATAGACAACAAGCAGAAGATATGATACAATAATTTTATGAAAGTGGTTATGATGTATGAAAAGTGAAAGAAATTTTTTAAGTTTGTGATCAAAGACATAATATTAAACCTATTTTTAGATGGTAATGGTAGTGTATTATTAACACAGAAGAATAAAAATGATAAAATAAGGTATCTAACTACTTTTAATACAAAAACTGCTGAAGTGAAGAAAATTATAGAAAGAAAATGAACAATCCTGATGGCGATGCCTGAGTTACAACAAATTAGTGGTGATAGACCATTCTTTGCTTATAGAAATCAAAAAAATTAAAGAGAAGGTTGAGTTATAAGGATTTTATACAAACTGACAGCATAAAAAATGTTTTTAGTAAACCAGGTACTACAAAATGTTTGAACTGTAGTTGTTGCATGGATATTTATACAGAAAACAGTTTTAAACACCCCATAACTAATAAAGAATATATGTTTGATTGTTCAGCAAATTGTAATGCTATTAATGTTATATATCTAGCTACCTGTACCTTCTGTTCATCATTCTATGTCGGAAAAACTATAAGGAAATTAAGAGAACATATAGTTGAGCATAAGTCTGATATTAGAAGAAATATCAGAACTAATGCGTTAAGTAAACATATTTCCAAAAAAGGTCAAGAACATCAATTTAAATTTAGAGTTATTGATGTAGTATATATATTAGTAGTAGGGGTGGGAATATTAATAATATAGTTGAACTTAAAGAGTATGAATGGATAGTTAGGCTACAGGCAGATTCTTTACCTGGTTTAAATAATGCTGTTAGTCTAAAGCCTATTTTAGTTAAAAAACAGGCAGAACGATTATAGTTTTTATGTATATGTTTATGGGTCGATATTATATTATCGCATGCTTACTAAAGCGAACTATAATTAAGCGACCCCATGTAAGCAAAAGCTTACAATGTTGAAACCTCATAACAGCGATTTTTTTCCAAGGGAAAAAAATCGCTGTTCCAAAATAAAAAAAAAAAAACAAAAAAACTTTAAAACATTACATAATGAGATTGCACTACAGTGCCGAAAACGGCAAAGTACCAAAAGCGGTCAAGCAATTTTTTTCCCAGGGAAAGAATTAGCTGAAAAGCCACTTTGCTATTTTGCCTTTTTGCTCTTCTTGGTTCGATCAATACTTTTTCGACAAACTGTGTCTGCGATCTTGTAATAGGGAACCTATGTTTATCTATATGTGTATGGTGTGTGCATATAAATTTATATATGAATTTTTAAATGATTTTTATAACTTTTATATATATACATACATATACATATATATATATATATATATATATATATATATATATATATATATATATATTGTTATAAAGTCTATATGGGGGTGTGGTTTCATCATCATTATGTGATAGGCTGGCTGTAATCATGTGTTTTACAAGAACTCCTATTTAAATGTTGTATTTTTCATTTTTCTGATAGTAGCACTGAGGAAGGGTGTTTGTGACCCAAAAGCTTTGCAATAAAGATTGATTTCTGTCCTTTGGCACTGGATTTTTGGAGTTTGACTTCTACTATTGTTTCTTCACTCCATTTATTGCAGGACAGACTGTATCTTTGAAGCAACTTTAAATACCCATCCATTGATCAGGTAAATTACTCATGGTGTTATTCATTTGCCCAAATGTTCCTCGACTTGTTTCACTCCAATGCACTGGACCTGCTGGTTGACATCCCCACAAGAGGTGCCAACATCCTGGATCTGCTGCTTACCAATATGTGGTACCACTCTAGCACCCCCACTATGAGGTCATCCCTAGTGAGATCTGACCACACGTCAGTCACATATGAACTGACTATCACATCTCCCCCCAACCATCAAATATACTAAAACACTTTTCCAAATCACATAATTACCTTGTATGAGATGGCATAGATAGCTGTACTGCATCCCTCCCTCAGATGGAACTGGCAACTATGGCCAGGTATACACCAATATGTCATACAAGCACCTGTTTATTCATAGGTTCATAGGTTCATAGGTTGGTACTAGGCTATCAGCCCTAGGGCCTATACAAGCCTAGCCATAACAATTCCCTGGCTATTTCTTCCCACATTATTTACTTTCCTGGACCCCTGTCTAGTAGGGTGACTGACGTGATCCCTGGGGTGAATTTCCTTTCTTCCATCCAATCATCAAGGTTCCTCTTGAAGAGGTCCAAAGAGGCACTCTGCTTGACATGTATGGGCAATCTATTCCAGAGTCTGGGGAGTCTCTGGGTCAGGAACCTATCCCTCCAGCATGTTTTGTTTATTGTGATGACAAGGTTTAGATCCCTGGAGCATGTAGCTCTAGGGATTGGGATTTCTTTAAGTGTAGAATGTCCAACAGCTCTGGGTTTGACATGGCCTTGTATGTTAAGCAGAGATCGCCTCTGAGTAGACGATATGCGACAGAGTATAGCTGGAGTTTTTTAAGGCGGTCAGCGTGGGGCATCTGCTTTAGGCCTTTGATTCTTTTAGTGAGGTATTTCTGAGGCCTTTCCAGTTGTTGCAGATGTCTTGAGAGGTACATACCAAATGGGGCGTTGTATTCTATAATGGGTCTAATGAGGGATGAGTACAGTGGGACAATGGCCTCCTTTTTCTGGATGAAAAGCCCTTCGTGATGAGGTGTGCCACATAGAAGGATTTCCTGACTGTTGTGGTGATGTGGTTATCGAAGGTGAGACCACTGTCCACCTGTGTCCCTAAGTCTCTTATCACACTTTCTGTGTTTAGTGTACTGCCACCTATATGGTAATTCATGGATACATGTTTTTTCCCAAAGGGGATAACAATACATTTCTTGGCATTGAGCTTGAGCCCATGGCTCTGGCACCAAGCATCTGTTTCTGTAAGGCCCTTTTGTAGAGTATCCACATCATTTGGGGATTCAATAATGGCTCCCAGTTTGCAGTCATCTGCAAACTTTGTTAGCCAGAGTCCCTTATTGTTGACCTGTACTTCAGAGAAGTAGATGCCAAACAAGAGCGGCCCCAGGACTGAACCCTGAGGTACTCCACTTGTCACTTGTCTGGAACTGGATTTAGAGTCGGCTACTTTTACAGTATGGGTTCTATCAGTAAGCCATTTAGCAACCCATTGGGTGACATAGGGATTAATGCCCAACTTAGTAAGTTTATCTATGATTCCAGAGTGGGGGATGGTGTCAAAGGCCTTGGCAAGGTCTAGATAGACTGTGTGAACCACCTTACCCTTGTCCATGGCTCTGGAGACTGATTCAAAGAAGTCAATCAGGTTCAGGAGACAAGATCGGCCCTTCACAAACCCAAACTGGGTGGGGTCCAGTGTTTGAAGGTTGTCAATGTCTTTGTTTATAAGTTCCATGATAATACGTTCCATGGCCTTGCAGATAAGGCTTGTCAGACTGATGGGATGGTAGTTTCCGGGATCCAAGGTGGACTTGGACTGCATTAACTCGGCCATACCTGATAGGAGTAAAACAAGCTCCACAAGGAAGAGCAAACCTGCCAGGTGGACAGCTGCCATTAATTGGCTTTACAATAAGGGGAAAAAACACCTGTGTAAGAGAAAGAGGGAGTGAGTCCTAAATTAGAAACACTCCCTACTCAGCTTAAACAAGCCAATAAGAGTTCTTGTGAAGTTCTTGTGAAGTCCTCACAAGCAAACTATGAATTTAAATTAGCTTCTTCCACAAAGGACAACCAAAGGGTGTTATTTAGTTACATCTGTCACCTAAAAGGACAGGATCAGATCTGTGCCAAAGTGGTAGTTAATTATAGCACATATACTTAGCCTGCGTACATAGCTCACCTGTCAGCTGTTCTGTGAATACCTTACCCCCCCCCCGTCATTGCCACATGTACCACATGAGATACATACATACCACTGGTCCCCTACCTTGTATCTATATAGAGCAAGTCATAAATACCCTCTCTAAGGTGAAATACACTGCATCTATGTGACCTGATAACATCTCGGGCTGCATCCTACATGGCCTCCAACAGGAATTAGCAACACCATTGGGTACTCCTTTCAAACATAGTATAAGCACTAGTTTTGTCACAGATGAATGGAAAATGACCACCATTATTCCCTTGCACAAAGGAGGTGCTTCCACTGATCCCCCAGGAAATATAGAGCTATTATTGATCTATTAGCATAACTAGCCTCATCTGCATCACCATGGAGTGAATCATCATGGACCTTATCAACAAAAATATAGATAAGCTCCAAATGGCTGCCCCTACTCAGTTTTGATTTGTCAAAGGGAAATAATGCCTATGAAACATTGTGGACTTCTTCAAGACAGTCACCAAGAACCTGGGTGAGGAGAAATCTGTGCATGCAGCCTACCTAGACGTAGCCAAGTCATTTGACATTATCCCTCACACAGGCATCATTGACAAAGTCACCCAGCTAGGTATCAACCCTTATATCGTTAGGTGGGTCACTAACTGGCTCACTGATAGAACTTGTAGTGTGACAATAGTGGAATCCATCTCCAGCAGCAAACCTGTAACCAGTGTAGTTCCACAGGGATCTGTCTTGACACCTCTGCTGTTGGGTATGTAGTTCTCTAAAGTACAAGCTAAAATTAAAGGTTTGTGGTTGACAAAGTTTGCTGATGACTGCAAACTAGCTGTGGTCATAGAAGCTCCAGATGATAACAACATCCTACAAGAGGGTCTTACATGCATAAATGATTGATGTCAAACCCATGGCTTTAACCTCAATGCAACAAAGCTGTATTATCATCCCTCTCAGTAAGTGCAATGTTCCTGCTAACTCACATATAAATAAAAAAACCCTAAGTATGTACTCACTGGTGACAGATCTGGTCACACACAGGTTGACAGTAACCGTACCTTTGATGACCATGTCTCCACAGTGGTAAAAAGGGTATTCTATATTGCTCATCTCATAAGTAAGGCCATTGCACACAGAAGAGTAAAAGTAGTTATAACCTCTTTATACTCTCCCCTCATTAGGCCAGCAGTGGAATTGAATGTCCCTTTTGGTATGCACTTTGCAAACACCTGCAGCAATTGGACAGACCACAGAGGTTCCTTACAAGGATAATCCAAGGTTTTCATCATCTGTCCTAGGTGGATAATTTGAAATCACTGTCACTATATTCTGTTTCATGCAGACTACTCAGAGGAGATCTATGCCTTGCATATAAGGCAATCTGTGACCAGGCTTTATTAGAAATACTGCATATCAGCAAATCAAATTGAACACTGGTTACTCATTGTATACACTTAACCTGGTATGTGACAATAATACAACCTGCTGGAGGGTCAGATTTGACTCCCAGAGGTTACCACAACTTTGGCATTGGCTCACACCTCATGTCAAACAGGACAATACATTGGTCCTCTTCAAATGCAATCTGCCCGATTGGATGTGTAACTCTAAATTAACCTTAGGGGGTACCACCTGTGTCCTTCTTGGACAGGGGCAATTGTTGCTGATTGTGGAAATAAGGGTAGAACTTGGTTAGGCTTGTAAGGACCCTAGGGCCATTAGCCAGGTCTATATGATGCTATTGAATGGACTAAATAGCGAATGCTATTTAGTCGATCTGATACTGTTGAAATGGCAAAATAGCGAAGTCACGGAACATCAAATTTTTTCCCGGGGAAAAAATTTGTTGGGCCATCTTTGGGACTTTGCCATTTTCTCCACTACGGTGCAATCTCGGAGGTGGTATATTTAAGTAGGGGGGTGTAGGAGGCACAACCCCCCCACTAATGTCTGTGTTTAAGTTTATTTTTTTTTTACAGAGCAGCAAATTTTTTCCCTGTGAAAAAATTTGTTGTTCCGTTTGTTCAATATTTTGTTGTTTCGATATTATCGGTACAATGAAATAGCGTTTGCCATTTACATCGTACAATAATATGACATAAATGTCCATTAGCCTACTAAGTTCCTATGATCCCATGATATGACCCAGTCATCGTCCATCTGAAAGTACATGACTGAGACATACCTCCCAAAAACTATACTCACAGATACTATTTGCGCTCTCAGAAGACGTCTGTGTGGTCACTGACACATGATTTAAAACTGTGGAGAGCACAACTATAGTGCAAGTTTATTATGTCTTCCACACAGTTAGGACAGCTACTTCAAGGGCAGTAACTAAAGGTGGAGATGTCCTTATGTACATCAAAATTAAAGATACCTCAAGGCTGGTTAAATAGAACAATGCACTTCAACTGTGCCTGGTTCCAATCACAATACACAAAATCCAATACTACAACCATGCAGGCTATAGGCCCCCCTCTATGAAGCAGAAAACCCATACCATGTATTTAACCTTACTGGAAACACTGGTCATCCCACACAATACCATATGTATGGGTGACTTACAGTATCCCACTATTAACTAGGAATCCTATATGACAATGAACATACAGGCACAGAGATTCCTGGATTTTGTAAATGGTAACTCCCTGGACCAGATAGCCAATACACCAGCTAGGTGAGCAACCATACTGGGTGTGGTCCTCAGCAATATGGCAGAGCCATGCACACCCCATACTGTATTGTCTTCCCTGGTAAGGTCTAAACACAAATGGTCTCATCTGAAGTAGAAATAAAACTTGGACCTTACTCTACCCATGGAATAATATGAACTACTGTAGGCCTGACCTCCAGCTATTAGGTGATACACTGTTAAAATCTCAAGCCCCCATAAACACTGAGAACACCGTGGCCAATGCAGACATGTTCACAGAAACCCTGTATGAGTATGTTATTAGCTGCATAGAGGCAATCCTACCCACTAGGGAGAAGTACAGACCTAATTCAAAATCAAGCCACTCTGATTGGATCACAGAGTCAATAGGCTGTATAGCAGAAGGAAGAAATGCATGGCAAAACATAGGGGTGCAGCACAAAGCAAGATAAAAACACTCTCAATTTAAACAAATAAATCAGATGACAAATAAAGGCTACCAGAGCCGGATTGATGTAAGTTCGGGCTCCTAGGCCAAGGACAACCACAAAGCATACTTTAGCTATGTCCACAATTTCAGAGGTAAGGTACACTTGTGTGCATATCTCATTGTAATTGGAACCACCTATAATGAGGCAGATGATACAGCAAACCTCCTGGCTCATAAATTGGGCCCCAACATTACCCCTACCTCCCCCTCAACCTTCCCTCAGGAAATACCATCAAACATAATTACCCCTGTTATCACTTGGGATTATGTCCTTAATGCTGTCTTTAAGTTGAAGTACTCTGCATCAATGAAAGCAGAGAATATTCCAGCATGCCTTTTTTAATTTCTCCAAATCTTTTGGGGTTCTAATACCATGATGGGAATGGACCTCATTCCTAAGTCAACGTACGATTAAAGTTCATGAAATTAGTATTGCTTTAATATTTAATATCAGCCAGAAGTGCTCTTCTCAACACCGGCAATGTGCCAGCAATGACTCCTTCTGCAATTTGTATGGGGTTACATGTATTGGCAACATATCTAAATATAATTATAGATTCATTTTTATGATATCTGTTGCTCCTACTACTATTGGAACTGTTTGGGTATTTTTCTTCCACATTGCTCTCATTTCTGCCTGCAAATCCTGATATTTTAAGACTTTGTATCTCTCTGTACACAAGACACTGCAGTCATTTGATGTGGCAGATTCAATGATCAATGCTACTTTTGTCTTCTTTTCATGGACCACTATATCTGGTTTTCTAGCATCTATCTTTTGAACTGTTGGTAATGGATGATCCCATGTTTTATACACTTCATCATTTTCTATAATGCTTTGTGGCTCATGTTTGCAGTGTTTTTCAGCCACTTCAGTACCATAAAGTTTGCACAATTCCCAGTGCAACAGCCTTGCTATATTGTTATGGCTTTCAGTATGCAGTCTTTCTGCCATTCGCATGTCACAATCAGCAACGAGGTGTGCGACTGTTTCCAATTCTGTTTTACAAAACCTACATTTGTCTGTTTCTCCCACATGCTCAATAGACTTTATAAACCAATGTGTATGTAGCCCACTATCTTAGGCTGCCAATAATAACCTTATGCCTTTTTTTTTTTAATTTTTCCAAATCTTTTGGGTTTCTAATACCATGAAAAAAATACACCCCATTCCTAAGTCAAAGTATGATTAAAGTTCATGAAATTAGTATTGTTTCAGTCTTTGATGTTAGCAAAAAGTGCTCTTCGCAGCACCTGCAATGTGCCCAGTAATGACTTCTTCTGCATTTCGTATGGGGTTACATGTATTGGTAACATGTCTAAATATGATTGTAGATTCATTTTTATAAGACCCGGTGTTTCTACTGCTATTGGAACTGCCTGGGTATCTTTTTTCCACATTGCTCTCATTTCTGCCTGCAAATCCTGACATTTTATGACATTGTGTCTTTCTGTGTGCAAGACACTGTAGTCACCGGGTGTGGTGATTTTGATAATCAATGCTACTTTTGTCATCTTTTCATGGACCACTATATCTGGTTTTCTCACATCTATCTTTTGAACTGTTGGTAATGGGTGATCCCATGTAATGAAGACTTCATTATTTTCTATGATGCTTTGTGGCTCATGTTTCCAGTGTTTTTCAGCCACTTCAATACATAATGTTTGCACAATCTACAGTACAAAGGTCTTGCCACATTTTTATGCCTTTCAGTATATAGTCCTTCTGCCATTAGTATGTCACAACCAGCAACTAGGTGTCTGACTGTTTCCAGTTCTGTTTTACAAAACCTCCATCTGTCTGTTTCTTCCACATGTGTAATGGACTTTATAAGCCAATGTGTTCATAGTCCACTGTCTTGGGCCACCAATATTAACCTTTCATCTCTTGGTTTGAATTTGCCTCTCCTTAACCATTTCTGCAGCTGAACCAAATCAACATGAAGTTCTTCCAGACGATTTCTATACTTGCAACTATATTAATGCATTTTCCACATTTCTTGTCTTCTCATCTGATCCTTCACCTTATATTCTTTTTTTTTTTTTTAGCACATTTAGTTGCTGCCTGATTTTTATCCACTTCTGGTTTGATTTCCATTCCTGCTTGATGCCAACATGCTTCTGCTAGACTAAGCAGGGACGTCATCTTAGATTTATTCTCCTCATGGTTCTAAACTTTCAATATATTTGGGTCTTGTGATGTCAGCAGATATGTGTGCAGTCCCATGATTATGCCTTTTTTCAATGTCTCCAAGTCTTTTGGGTTTCTAATACCATGATGGGAATGGACCCCATTCCTAAGTCAAAGTATGATTAAAGTTCATAGGATCATAGGAGGTTACTAGGCTAATGGTACTGGGGCCCTTACAAGTCTAGCCAAATGTTTATCCCCAAAAGGAATCCCCAGTCAGCACCTGTTGCCCTTCACGGAGGGAAAGAGGTGAAACCCCTAGGACAAATTTATGGTTTCCCATCCACTCATCAAGGTTGTGCTTGAGGAGGGTCAGTAAGGTGTTCTGTTTGACATGTATGGGAAGTGTATTCCAGAGACATGGCAGCCTCTGGGAGACAAACCTGTCTCTCCAGCATGTTTTGTTGATGTTGCGTATTAGATTCAGGCCTTTTGAGCAGGTAGAGCATGAGGAGTAAGACTTATGGATATGGAGCATCTCTAGTAAGGCAGGGTCCAAGATTGCCTTGTAGGCGAGACACAGATCACCCCTGAGCAATTTGTACAATACCGAGTAGAGTGATAGTGATTTGAACCTGTCTGCATTGGACATGTGTTGGAGGCCATGGATTCTCTTTGTAAGGTATTTCAACGGCCTTTCCATTTGGTGCAGATGTTTGGAGAGGTACATCCCAAAAGGAGCATTATGCTCAATTATTGGTCTAATGAGGGAGGAGTCTAGAGAGGTAATACCCTCCCTTTTTCTGGATGCAATCCCTTTGATCATGAGATGTACCAAGTAAAAGGCTTTTTTGACCACTGCCGCTACATGATGGTTGAATGTGAGGTTGTTATCAAGTTGAGTGCCCAAGTCTCTCACCACAGGTTGTGTGCTTATGGGGTTGCCGCTGATGTGGTAATCAGTAGGGGTTGTGTTTTTGCCAGATGGTATGATGATACCTTTTTTTTGTATTTAGCTTGAGGCCATGACTTTGTCACCAGTTATTAGTTGCTGTGAGACCCTCTTGCAGTATAGTGACATCATTTGGGGAGTCAATGACAGCACCCAACTTACAATCATCCGCAAATTTGGTCAGCTACAGACCTTTTGTCTTTGCCTGGACCTCTGAGAAATAGATGCAAAACAGGTGAGGTCCCAGGACAAATGCCTGGGGAACTCCACTAGTGACAGGTCTGCTATCCGAGGTGGAGGTGCCTATTTTGACTCTGAGGGTCCTGTCAGTGAGCCAGTTGGTCACCCACCTGATGAGATAGGGATTTATGTCAAGTTGTCTTAGTTTTTCAATGATGCTTGAGTGGAAGATTGTGTCAAAGGCCTTGACCAAGTCAAGGTAAGCTGTATGCACTGAGTTTCGCTTGTCCAGGGCCATGGTGACAGTCTCAAAGAAGTAAATCAGGTTCAATATGCAAGATTTGCCCTTGATGAATCCAAACTGGGTGGGATCAAGTGCCTGGAGATTGTCTATGTCCATTTTTATGTGATCCATAATAATATGCTCCATGGCATTAGAGATCAGACTTGTCAAGCTAATGGGGTGATAGTTTTCAGGGACAGTATTGGCACCATCTTTGTGCAAGGTGATGACAATGGCAGTTCTCCACTCTGCTGGAATGAAGCCTGTACTTAGGCTGTGGTTGAATAGGGTGCTCAATAGCAAAGCCAGTTCTTGTTGGAGTTGGTGCAGAATACATCCTGGGATACTACTAGGACCCATGGAAGTTGTGTTCTTTGCTTTGGATAGGGTCTGTAACACTTGATCTACAGAGATGTGAGGTACGGGAGAAGTATCGGGGATGTCAAAAAGGCCTTTGTGGGGGAGGGGGGTGAAGTTTGCACTGAACCTATCTGCAAGCAGGTTGGCTAAGTCAACAGGATCAGTGTAAGTGATATTATTAAGTACTAATTCGGAACATACTTGGGCTTTGCCACAGAGGTTCCTGACATAACTGAAGAAGACCTTATGGTTTCCCTTTGTTATGGAGGCTAGTTTTGATTCATAATTGGCCTTGGAGGTTTTAACTAGTGATCTAATTTGCTTGTTAAGGCTAAGGAGGGAGTTTTTCCAATTTGTAATTTATTCCTTTTTACCCTTGGACAACAGTTTCTTCCTTTTGTTGTAAAGCCTGTTGATAGATGATGTCCACCAAACAGGTTTGTGCTTTCTTGAGGAGCAGATTTTAGTTCTATTGGGTATGGCTGAGTCCATGTAGTCATACAGGTGCTTGTATACTGATGATCTGCTCTCACCAGGGAAGAACATACTCTGGGAATGGTACGGCGATTGCCCATGTTGGTGAGAACCAAGTCCAGAATGTTATCTCCCCTTCTGGGGGATGAGACACACTGGTCTAGTGTATTTGAAATGATGAAGTTGAGGAATCATTGAGAGAGTGCATTAGTGCAAGAATAGTTCACCCAGTCTATAGTGGGGTAGTTGAAGTCACCAATGATCAGGGTGTTAAGGGGTACCTTGATGGAGTCAAGTTGATCCAGGAAAGAGGAGTAGATGTCCTGAGTCATAGAGTGGGGTCTATAGCTAGATATAACTTGGATGGGTGTCTTGCCAACTGTCAGATGTACCTGTAGTAGTTCCAGTGCATCATGCTGGCAAACCAGTCTGGAGGTGTACCTCTCCTTAATGAAGATAGAGTCTTCACCACCCTTAGTCTTCCCGACTTCATTTTGCAGTCAGAGTGTGTGGAATGAGGTATAGCCTGGTAAGGCAAGGGTGCTCTCTGCAGCCCTGAACCAAGGTTTTCATGACCGCACAGACATCAGCATCTTCCAGTGCAAGGAGGGCCTCCAGTGAGTCCATTTTCAGGTTAAGGCTCCTACTGTTAAGCAGCATAACCTTCAATTTGCTTTTTGACAGATCTTTTATGTTGGAAGGTTTGTCTTTGGGACTTTTCCTAAAAAAGGCACAATGGGGGAGATGAGAGCCTTGGTCAAGATCTGGAAACCCAGTGGTGACAAGTGAGGGCCATCTCTGGGAAAGCATTGAGGCCTGTCAACCATGTCATCCCAGGCAGACAGATACTGGAGCACTTGAAATGACACTGGAAACAAAGCCAATTGTTGAAGTCAATTATTTTTTGTTGGTATTGTGCTATCATGCTTAGTGAAGGTAGGATGCTGCCTAAGGCTAGATTCATACCTGTCTGGAACACATACTCTGAGAGTTCAATCATGTCTCTCTTCATATAGTCCAAGGATATACTTCTCAAGTCATTCACACCAACATGTACACTGTCAGAGTCACACTTGTACTTGTTGTGCAAAGACTTAAGTGCTTGCGTGATGTGGTGGATTCTGGCACCAGACAGCCAACTGACTGTAACCTTCTCCTTGTCAGGCTTGGTGAGAGGGACAGTGGTGTGTCTCACAACTGAGTCATCGATGACTAGTGTTTTTGGTTTATTGATATGTCTTGTGGGCTGTAAGGATTTATTGTTTTGACTTATGGGCTGTGCTTGTGAGACACTGGTGTATTGCCTGCTGTGTGTGATGTATTCAGTGTTGTGTATGGATTGTTTGTGAGTGTGTTTTGGAGGTCTCTGCTGTTTAGGTAAGTTTTTATTGAGGACCTTTGCATAGGTATGTGTTTGTTGTGCTTGGATATGTGATGTGAGTGGTGTGTTGTTTCTGCTGGCAATCTCCTCTTTGTCAGGAGTACTGACTGTGGCACGAGAGAGCATGGACTCCAGGTTACTGATATGCATACATTTCTCACAGCTGGAAGAATTATGTGCTAGGAGAAGAGGGCTGTCAGTAAACATGAGGCATTTGCTACACTGTCTCACTATCCCCATATCGACCAGACTGGCAGGAGAAACTGATGGGAATTATCCAGCCATAGTGTTCTGATTGTTTGGGTGGACTTATGGAGAGAGGGTTTTGATAAGGGTTTGTCCACAAGAGTGTAGACCACAAGAGCCTTCTGAAATGTAAAGTAACTGGCCTGAAGCACAAGTGCTAAAACCAAAGCTAAAATGCTTAGAATAACAGATACATTTAATCAGGCTACTAACAAGCAGGATAAAAGCACTTGAACACGTAAGAGCACACAGCAAAAATAAGGTAATGAATGAAGAACACAATTACAGTAAAAGCAGTTGAATGAGGTGTAAATTTTTTTTGTTAAGTGGAGAAGGAGGAAAGAGAAGATAGTTCAAGATTAAGGAACTAATGGGGGTGGCCTTCCCAAATGCTCTCTCTCTCTACTCAGAACACTGAACTGATGAGATAGGACAGGAAGAAGTGTCCAAAGTCAAATAAGCAAGGGGGATAGCCCTACCCAAATGATCTCACTGCACTACGTTGAGTGATCAAATGAGATTGGAATGGGAGGAATGACCAAAATCAGATATGCAGCAGGGACAGACTATTACAAAGCCCCCAACTTTAACACTACAACAACACTTGGGAGGGACGGCATGAAAATCTACAGTGCAGACAACAAAGGACAGAAGCAATAAAGCAAATATGTAAATAACAAAGCAAATATATAAATACAGCACAGTACAAAGCGAGTTGCAAAAAAGTGTACTTATCAGTTTGGTATATCCGATGGCAATAGAATCCAACACAGCCAGGAGAATTTAGTTCTGTTATATCAGCTCTGCACAAATTCACAGAAATGAAGTCTGTATTAGAAGTGCAAAACAGAAAATACACCTCAGGCAATAGCTAACACCTAAGATGAGCTGGCACAACAACTCCCTACCTGAAACTAGCTACTGAGCTACCCTGAGAAACAAACAGTACAGACAATAAAGGACAGAAACAATAAAGCAAATATATAAATACACAACAGTGCAAACTGAGTTGCAAAAAAAGTGTGCTTTATCAGTTTGGTATATCAGATGGTAATAGAATCCAACACAGCGAGGAGAATTTAGCTCTCCTATATCAACTCTGCACAAATTCACAGAAATGAAGTCTGTACTAGAAGTGCCATGAAATTAGTATTGTTTCAGTCTTTGATGTCAGACAGAAATGCTCTTTACAGCACCTGCAATGTGCCCAGTAATGGTTCCTTCTGCAATTCGTATGGGATTACATGTATTGGTAACATACATAAGTACAATTGTAGATTCTTTTTTATAAGACCTGTTGCCCCTATTACTATTGGAATTGTCTGGGTATCTTTCTTTCACATTGCTCTCATTTCTGCCTGCACATACTGATATTTTATGACTTTGTGTCTCTCTCTACACAAAACACTGTAGTTAGTGGGTGTGACAATTTCAATGATCAATGCTACTTTTGTCTTTTTGCATGGACCACTGTATACAGTTTTCTAACATCTATCTTTTGAACTGTCAGTAATGGGTGCTCTCATGTGATGTAGGCTTCATCATTTTCTGTGATGCTTTGTGACTCATGTGTCCTGTGTTTTTCAATGTATTAGTAGGAGCCAAAGATTTTCAACCATAGGATACAGGATACAAGGTTATCACAAAACGCCAACTTTAATAAACGAAGCTCTCGGGTACTCTACCCTTCATCAGCATATACAAACATACTCTAACCACTTTTATATAGAGGTTCAGTTAATGTCACATGTTTACACCAGCCACTAAAATCACATTAATAAAATTATATAAAGCTATTTGGTTTTAAAACGTGCCATACATTATATTCTGCATTTAAAACACAATAATGTGTATTTAAACCATAAAACTAAAATAAAAACATAAAAAATGTATATATTCAAAATATATACTTATATATATTCTAAACAATTCTATTCATCACAAGTTATCATACTGTCGTTTCACTAGCACAGGTTTTATACTAATGGCATTGTTAAGGCCAGGATTCACATCCGCCTGCAGTCTTATTATCCATTGTAACTCCTTAATTTCCAAGGCATTATTTAGATCACCACCCCTTACACCCAAGTCAACTGTATCTATGCATCTAAATTTAAATCTGTGCATAGTTTCCTCCATAATGTGCTTATATAGAGCATTAGTTTGAATTTTTCTATTAATCTCTGACTTATGCTCGACCACACCATAATGCCTTGGAAATTAAGGAGTTACAATGGATAATAAGACTGCAGGCGGATGTGAATCCTGGCCTTAACAATGCCATTAGTATAAAACCTGTGCTAGTGAAACGACAGTATGATAACTTGTGATGAATAGAATTGTTTAGAATATATATAAGTATATATTTTGAATATATACATTTTTTATGTTTTTATTTTAGTTTTATGGTTTAAATGCACATTATTGTGTTTTAAATGCAGAATATAATGTATGGCACGTTTTAAAACCAAATAGCTTTATATAATTTTATTAATGTGATTTTAGTGGCTGGTGTAAACATGTGACATTAACTGAACCTCTATATAAAAGTGGTTAGAGTATGTTTGTATATGCTGATGAAGGGTAGAGTACCCGAAAGCTTCGTTTATTAAAGTTGGCGTTTTGTGATAACCTTGTATCCTGTATCCTGTGTTTTTCAGCCACTTCAGTACCATAATGCTTGTACAATCTCCAGTGCAACAGTCTTGCCCCATTATTATGCCTTTCAGTATACTATCCTTCGAGGCGTGCAACTGTTTCCTATTTTGTTTTACAAAACCTACTTTTCTCTGTTTCTCCTACATATTCAGTGGACTTTGTAAACCAAGAAATGCCTTCTATATAGCATGAAACATGACCTTTCAGGGACTCTGGAGTTAGTATTTCACTGTAGCCACGAAACGGGCATTGTGCTTCATGAATGCAGAACAGCAACAGTCATCTCTCTGCACAAAGGTGGGCTATCTACAGACCCTGGAGACTACAGACCCAGAAGTCTCAGTAGTCCAATATGTAAAGCCTTTAAGAACATTATCCTTGAAATGATCAATAGAGATGTAATGCACCTACAGAGACTGGACCAAACCTTGTTTGGGTTTGTCAATGGCAGATCATGCCTACCCTACTTGATGGACCTATTTGAGAAGGTAATCAAAGCAATGGATGATGGAAAATGATTGACTCCACCTACCATGGCCTGACAATGCATTTGACACTATAATCCTATCAGGGATTGTTGACAAATCCAAGAGGTTAGGTACAAACTAGTAATGTCAGCCAGTGGATTGCCAAGTGGCTGACAGACAGGATCCAGGAAGTTAGCATTGTGAAGTACACCTCTACAATGAGGCCAGTCACCACTGGACTCCCTCACAAATCATTCCTTAGACTGCTCCTTTTAGGCATTTACTTGTCCAGGGTCATGGCCACTATCAGTGGTTTCTGGCTGAATAAATTTGCTGATGATTGCAAATTAGGAGCTGTCATTGCATCTCACACTGACACAAATATTATCCAGGATGGGTTGACCCAGATGTACAGTTGTTGTCAGAGTCATGGACTAACAGTAAGTGCCAAGAAATGTACAATTCTATCATTTGTGAAGTCATCCACCCCTGGTAACTATCATATTGACAGCACACCTCCAACAGCTGACCTAGTAGTCAGGCACTTATGGACACATAGATAGTGA
This sequence comes from Protopterus annectens, assembly GCF_019279795.1. Lineage (NCBI taxonomy): Eukaryota > Metazoa > Chordata > Ceratodontiformes > Protopteridae > Protopterus > Protopterus annectens. The sequence continues at coordinate 1,612,180,783 of NC_056741.1, forward strand.
TCTAGCCTTTGACTGTCATGTGTCTGTAATATTGGGGGAAATCATTCTATGTTGTGCAACCTGTAAACAAAGGTATGGAATGTAAATCCAAAGAAGTTACTGTTCCACTGTATTCAGTGTTCATCAGTCCTATCATTGAGTGCAATGCCACTTTTGGTATGTAACAAAGCAGGCCTATCTGACAACTGTAGCATCCACAGAGGTTCCTCCTGAAACCACTACATGATGTATTTAACATGTCCTATGCAGACTGTTTTAAGCCCCTATTCATATATTCTTTCTCCTACATGCGTTGGAGGGGAGGTGTATGCCTGCCATACAGAGCAGTGTCAGAACTCACTGTGGACCTTCTGCATGTCCACGAATTACCTGTTCTATAGCCCTACACCTTACCCATGGTATAAATAGGACATGCTGAATAGACAGGTATGTAACACAGAGACTACACCCTGTATGGAACAGGCTCCCCATCCCTGTAAAGCAGACTTCCACCCTAATGCAAATCAAGTGCAAGTTACACAGCTGGATGGGGAACAGAACAATCATATATGATTTAGGACCAATATCTCTAATGGACACTGGGAAACTGTGGATTATTCATTTCCCATGCCCCGGCTTGAGGATGTTTCAGCTGACAAAGCTCTGTTTACACTTATCAAGGGTATCAGACTTTGAAAAATTTAGGAATGCTTGGCTAGGCTTAAAGAAGCCCTTGTGTTCATTAGTCTATTGAACACATATGAATCTCTACTGTTTTACCTTTCTGTTGACATTTTTCTTCTTTGCTGACATTCAATCATGTGGTCTGATGTTGATGGGTTGATGGAAGCTGTTTACTCATAAGTTTGTCCTACACAATCCTGAAAGTGAAATGCAAATATTTCCATGATACACCTTTCATTGTGTGACTACACAGCCATTACAACAACATCCAATATAAAGTACACATATTATTGTATACTCATTATAAATGGCAATGTACAATATCTGTAAATGACCAGTAAAAGTAGCATATCAAAAGCAGCAATGCTTGAAACAAATTCATATTAATGTAGACAGTCACCCTGTGCATCAGACACCTGCATCCATGAGAAAGGTGATAGGGATGTGGCACAGGTATCATCCCTTGCATAAGGTGTTGCGTGGGGGTGCAGAAGGTCTAGGCTGACCCAGTAGGCTGACAAGTGTGTATCTGTGTCAGGAAGGGAAGCAGGCAAGATGGGCCATTGAAATGTGGTGCATGTGTCTGTAGCTGACCTGAATGTTACAGTGGTGTGTGAGTGTCTGTGTAAACACAGCCAAATTCAGTACTAGCCCCACGTGTCTGTATGTTGGACAGCTGTGAGCCATGAATAGTAGAGCTGACAGTTCATCTTCTCTTCCCCCGAACATGTCAACTGGCTCTGCCAGGAGTTGCACTGGCACCTCCATGCCTAAGGCAGATGCTGGGCTACTACCTGAGGGTGACTGCTGTCTGCTGAGAATGTGTCCTCCACATGAATGCCCAGGACCACGAGGCTATGGTCTACCACATCTGGGTGTGGATGGAGCACTCCCCTCTGGAGCACTGGATGTACTGCCACTACAGGAGCTTGATTGTTCACGGCTACGTTGACTCTCAGTGGATGTAGTTGCTGAGCTATGTCCATGAGGCCGAGGCTCAACTCCAAGCAGACATTCTATCACAGAAACCGTACATTTCAAGGCAGTGCAATCTGGCTTAGACCAATGTCCTTTCACTGCATCAGTCAATTATTTTAGGGTATCAGCAACATGGTAGAGGTAGTCACAGATGCCAGATTGTGCTGCATCCATAATCCTGAGCATTTGTTGGGAATTCCTTTCTAAACATGCCTGCAGCTCCATGATGGCCTTAAACATATGCTGAGTGACACCTGCAACATTGGGTGGAGGGACAGCATGCCTCCTAATAGCACCCCTATCAATCTGCCTGTTTGGAACTATGCCAACTGTTTGGCTATGGCCATTGTTGACATTCACTGCAGCCACAGCAGCCATACCTTCCCTGTTCAATGTCCCACTCTCAAACTGTCCAATACCTATGGCCACAAGGAATTGGGTATGCATAGTATGCATAGGCATACTGGCTGTGTACAGTGATAATGAGGGCAGATGAGGGATGTCAACCTCTGTGTCAGATTCAGCACCTGCAACCCCCAGCTATGCCTCACTTTGACCACCATGATCATCAGAGTCTGAAGAGACACTGACATCAAGTTGTGAAGGGGAAAAAGACAAACCCCCCTGGTCTCCTGTGATAAAAAGGGAAAACCAGTACATTAATATCTGCACTACTATGCTTTACAGTACTATGTTGCAATATATGCTATGCTGTATACACTGATGAAAATATTACAAAATTGTATAACCCACAACCTCATATAGCAGGACATGAGAACATTATTTTCTAGCCCAAATCTGTAATTATTCGTAAAGTTCATTAAACAAGAATCAAATGAGCAAAAGATAAATGATGTACACTGTTGACATTCTGCAAAACTCTGAGCAGTTGACAGTTATTGCAATCTGTGATGTCCTGACAATTCTGTCATATCACTCACTGTGGTCACATCTACAAGGAATAGGTATGTCTAAATTGTGTATAGTTAGGGAATATTCGAACAGTTGACAATTATGCAGACAGTACATCAATCCAGCCAGCAGGCCTGGGATGACACTTTAGAGAATACATTGATCTAAATCTACATCTCTGACAAAACTGTTTTGTACTTACCAGCAGCAGGAGCACAGCCTCTTCCTATTCCTAAAACTAGCCGGCCAGATGGAAAGGACTAACGACCAAATCCAATAATGAAATATAACCAATGAAGGCAACCAAATTTTAGCGTAAAACACGTTTATTTCACTTTTGTCTGTAACTAGACTTCCTCAGAAACAATAAAAGTAAATAAAAGCACAGCATCTCTTATATACTGAAAAAACACTCCCTAACAATAAAACAATCAACTTATAAACATACTAAAATGTATAAATTATATGCAAACATTGTTTACTAAAAATCAAAGAATGATTGCTTTTAAGAACAAATAGTTCCAGGTCTGAGCAATATTGTCAATGTCAATATTAAATGTTTTTTAAGAGATAAGAGGTTAACTATTTGTTCTTAGAATCAATAACTTTTTGATTTTTAGTAAACAATGTGTGTGTGTGTGTGTGTGTGTGTGTGTGTGTGTGTGTGTGTGTGTGTGTGTGTATATATATATATATATATATATATATATATATATATATATATATATATATATATATATAGTTTAATGAGGTGTTTGAGTGATTAATTAGTTTATTAATAGTTTAATTAGAGTTGATTGTTTTATTGTTAGGGAGTGTTTTTTCAGTATATAAGAGACGGTGTTCTTTTAGTTACTTGTATTGTTTCTGAGGAAGTCTGGTTACAGACGAAAGCAAAATGAACGTGTTTTACATTACAATTTGGTTGCCTTCACTGGAAATATTTCATTATTGGATTTGGTCATTGGGGTCCTTTCCATCTGGCCAGCTGGTTTTAGTTATTTTGGTGGCTCTTCCTATTCCTGTTGGTCCTGAAAAAGTTTGAGGGAGAGGTAATGTAAACAGCAGTGTTACAGTATAACAGAAGTAATACATCCAACTATCTCACATTTAGAGTAGCTGCTATGTTAACAGGTATGTGGGTCACAATATGTTTATGAGGTTAAAACTGTAGCTACCCCCCTGTAAAACACCTGACACCCACGTAAAACATTGTACACCTTGACATGCTGAATGCTACAGTATTCCAATGCTGATCCAATTAAGCATAAGTGGATGCTTCTCATGAGTGGAAATGGTGGCACCTACATTCATGACATATTGGGTGATGGATGTCTTGGATTTGTCTTGTGTTGCAAGGTTCGTCTGGAATTCTTCTGTGGCTGACAGAGGTTGTTCTGCTGCAGGCCCACCACCAGTGGCCTGACGATCTCTGGTCACATCCGCTGCATGTCTACATGCCGACTTGATCATATCTGTGGCATGGTGTCATATATGCTCATATGTGCAATTCTGGTGACCCACAGCATTAATGTTATGCACCAGTTTATCCCACAAGGCTGCACACTCTTGCCTATTTGCTCTCCCTCTGGACAGCAGGACTTGGTGGTGCTGTTGCAAGGCCTCAGTAATGAGGTCATTTTCTGCCTCAATGAAAGATGCATGGCATCTTGCATGCATGATATCCCCTGAAATAGAAATAAATGCGAATACATTTCAGAATCACATATGTGGGAGTACAGTATGTATAGATAAAGCAATAAAGAAAGGCTATCAGTTTTCCCCACTTGATTACACATCTCATATTCAACACTGTGCCAAACATACAAAGGCTGTGGACACAACTAGGATAGTAGCAACAGTGACCTACTCCTGTTTTTCCCATGACAGATACTCATGTATGATCACACACCCAGCACAGGAGTCCATTGTAGTGTGCCCAGTAGCAAGACCCCCACCCCCCATAACATATGTATTAACAACAATGCCAACCACATTAAAGTGTACTATTACAACTGCTAACAAATGAAGTATCCAGGAGACCTGTGTACCTAGTTATCACACAGCATTATACCCTTGCTTTACTTTACATCCTCTGTACATGTAACATGGCCGGAGATCAATGCCATGTCATCAGTACAGTTCTAACAAAGGCTTACTGATGTAATCCCCATTCTTTCTAAGCATATTCAAACATATGTATCATGTTGTAAACAAAATGGTTACATACCTGATGGAGTACAATACCCTCTGTTGAAAGATACTGCTATATAAGTACTGTGTAAACAAGTTAACCATGTAAACTAACTCTCATACACACTGGTTCCCCTAGCTATGAGGTTGCCTTTATAAAATGATTCTCTTTAGCAGGTTATTGCCTCTGAACCAATCTGTGGTTCAGAAATTATACATGTTGTAAACAAAATGGTTACATACCTGATGGAGTACAATACCCTCTGTTGAAAGATACTGCTATATAAGTACTGTGTAAACAAGTTAACCATGCAAACTAACTCTCATACACACTGGTTCCCCTAGCTATGAGTTTGCCTTTATAAAATGGTTCTCTTTAGCAGGTAATTGACACTGAACCAATCTGTGGTTCAGAAATTCTACATGCAGCAAACACAGCTGATTTGCTGTATAATCAGCCAATCCTATGCAATTACTTAACAAGAAGTAAGATCTCAATGTGTATTCCATCCCATTTCTCATAAGTTGGGGTGGGAATTACTGGTGTAAAGATACTATGTCAGCACAGAGAGAATGTTTGTAGCAATTACTTTTTACATAGAGATGTGTGCGCTACAGGCTAAAGCTGCTCTGCAGGCAATAAGCATAGTCAGAGAGGCTGCAGAATGTGCCTGACAACAACACTTAAGAGTAACTGTGGCACTTGTGGCAGCCTTGGTGTACAGCCAGAGCCTGATTGAGGGAATACATGCCACTGGAAATTAATGTATGTGTTTAAGGTATGTATGATAGCTAAAGGTATCATTAACAGAGTGAAAGGCAGCATGTTTGGTGTGTCCTACAACAAGGTAGGGGGTACATTAACCATTATGCCAACCAGCTGGATAACTGCCAAGTCATGTCTTATGTCATGGTAGTCATCTGGGATGTGTGTTCCCACAACCCTTGTTTCAAGCACGGTCTCCATATATGTATGTTGCTTGTGCAGTTGTGGTTGTCTGTAATATCACTAGCAAGTCATTGTTTGCTGCACTCTGATATAACTGGGCCTCATTTGACTTAAACATTCCAAATCCTCTGGGAATTCATACTAATGCATGACATGACATTCTATGCACTGTCTAGTGTTGTAATAGGAATAGTTTAAATGTGGTCCTATCTGTAGGCCTTTGACTTCCATTATTTAGAAACAGACATTCAATCTGTTCTGCTTTGGGTGGATAAATAGGTAATAAGACAGTCATACATATCAGAATTTATACTGGTTCATAGGTTCATAGGTAGATACTAGGCTATCTACCCTAGGGCATTTATAAGCCTAGCCAGAGTGTATTTGGCTTCTGCCTCCCTATTAGAATAGCCTACTGTGCCTCTGTAAAGTAGGTCACAGAAGGTACCCTTTTAAGATTAGTTTACTGTGCCTCTGTCTAGCAGGGACACAGGAGAGATCCCAGGGGTGAATTTGCGATTTCCCATCCACGCGTCCAAATTTTGCTTGAAGAGGGTCAGCGAGGGGCTATGTCTAACATGAATTGGGATTCTATTCCAGAGTGAGGGGAGCCTCTGGGGAATTAATCTGTCCCTCCAGCATGTCCTATTTATTTTTGTGCTGAGGTTTAGGTCCCTGGAGTGTGTAGCTCTAAGGGACTTGGATTTTTTGAGGTGGAGCATGTCCATTAATTCTGGGTTTGACATGGCTTTGTACGTCAGGCATAGATTGCCTCTGAGTAGGAGGTAAGCAACTGAGTAGAGCTGGAATTTCTATAGTCTAGCTGCATAGGACATCTGTTTGTAACCCATGATCCTCTTGGTGAGGTACTTTTGGGGTCTCTCCAGTTGCTGCAGGTGTCAGGTAAGGTACATCCCAAAAGGGGCATTGTATTCAATTATGGGCCTGATGAGTGAAGAGTAGAGGGGCACAATGACCTCTCTTGATCTAGATGTGAACCCTTTCGTGATAAGGTGGGCTATATAGAAGGTCTTTCTAACCACTTTGGCAACGTGATTATCAAAGGAGAGATTACTGTCTACGTTGGTCCCCAAATCTCTAATTACTTCTTCCATACTTAATGGATTATCACCTATGTGGTAATTTGTGGGCACCTTGTTTTTCCCAAAGGGGATGACTATGCACTTTTTAGCATTTAGATTGCGGCCGTGGCTCTGGCACCAAGCATCCGTCTCTGTGAGACCTTTTTGGAGGATGCTTTTGTCAGCTGGAGATTCAATTATGGCCCCCAGTTTGCAGTCATCTGTGAACTTTGTCAGCCATAATCCCCCCGTGTTAGCCTGAACCTCAGAGAAGTATATACTGAACAAGAGAGGTCCCTGAACTGAGCCCTGTGGGACGCCACTTGTAACTGGTTTGGATTCGGACATGACACCTGCAATTCTGACTATGTGGGTTCTATCTCTGAGCCAGTTTGCAACCCATCTTGTGATACAGGGGTTGATATTTAAGCTGGTAAGCTTATTTATGATGCCCGAGTGGGGTATTGTGTTGAAGGCTTTTGCGAGGTCCAGGTAGGCTGTGTGGACTACCTTGCCCTCATCTATGGCTTTGGTAACTGTTTCAAAGAAATCAACTAGGTTTAAGAGGCAAGATCTGCCCTTAACAAAGCCGAATTGGGTAGGGTCCAGTTTCTGGAGGCTCCCAATGTCTTTGTTTATGAGTTCCATGATAATACGCTCCATAGCTTTACAGACCAGACTAGTCAGGCTTATGGGGAGATAGTTTCCGGGGTCCGTTGTGGCACCACCTTTGTGGAGTGGGACCACTGTAGCTGTACACCATTCTTTGGGTACATATCCTGTAGTAAGGCTAAGTTTGAACAGTGGCAATGTGAGGGTTCAGTTCTCCTTGGAGCTCATGTAAGACACAGCCTGGGACACAGTCCGGTCCCATAGATGCTGTGTTTTTTGCTTTGGAGAGGGCAGCTTTCACCTGTGCATCTGTGATGTCAGGGAGGATACATTCAGTTTTGATAGGCATTTGCTCCTTTGGGGGGGAAGGGGGGGAGAAGTTTGCACTGAATCTGTTTGCCAGCATGTTGGCTATGTCTGTAGGTTCGGTATATTTTGTACTATTATGCAACAATTCATACTATATTAACCACTAGTGGTGATGTAGACATACATGTATTTAAAATGCTAGACACAGCTGCATTTGAACCCAAGACAATGTGGACCAAAAAGTAATGTTTTCAAAGCATTTAACAGATTGAATTACTGAGTCACTGTTATAGCAGGTGTATTTTTGCATGTTGTAAATAATATTGCACACTTACCTGCTGCTACATACCTTACTTACATCTATTATTATGTGTACGGCTTTATAGTTATGTATTTCTCTACCAGAGTCCCAGTTAGACTCCTATTTTTCTGGTAATCTTTTGGCAGGTGTATTTTTACATGTTCTAGATAAAATCGAACACTTACCTGCTGTTACATACCCCACTTGCATCTATTATAATATGTATGGCTGAATAGTGATGTATTTGTGTACCAGAGTCCCAGTGAAACTCCTATTTTTCCATTAAACTTTTAGCAGATTTGCGAGATGCAGCACGATGCACAGCATCTCTTAAACATGTTTAATGCATAGAAAATGACAATTACTATGTTTTGCTTAAAACACATGTGCTAATCAACTGTCTGTGTGGCTTGGCAAGTTGGTGCCTTGCCATTCAGGTGCAATGGTACTGGGTGTGAAATAGGGAGCAGGTTTACCTTTTGGACATGATTATTATGATATATCAATATACCTCTGTTTAGCATAGCTTAGTAATGCTGTGCAGTAGTCCAGTATCACACAAAAATTCTTTATAGACATGAAAAATTGGGGAGATAAGACAGTGGTTAAATGGGGTACAAGCAGGGGAAAAAACTTAGTGAAAGGCAGGTAGGTATGTGCAAGACAGTTCTATTTATTCAACGGCAACAACTGTGCACTTTAACAGTTTTTAGCTGAATTTGGACTGTTACCCCCAGAGAGAGGGGTGACAACAGTAAGTGTGTTGTCAAACCAATTGGACTAAATTAAGTGTGTTAGTGGACATGTGTGCAAAATGGAGAGCTATGTATCAGACAATATATATTTTTTTTTTTTTGGGAGAGGTGCCCATTATTTTTAAGGAGAGAGTGGAATGATGAGGAAGGGACATAGGTATGTGTGGGGAAGATATGCTGGAAAGGTGAGGCAGCTTTTGCAGACAGACAAGACAGACAAGACAGCAGACATGGTTGGTGTGTGACAAAAGAGGGGGGTAAACACTTTTGTTGGGGAGGGTGTTGTAGAATCCCAGTCCCATGAACATCAGACATGGTAGAAGTGTGACTCAAGTCCTCACCCATGGGCCTGTTAGCACTGCACCTTCACTACTCCTGTGTAGGCAGTGGTTAACACTGACACCTGGGGTGAGACTGCCTCTTCAGGCTGGACAGCATACTCTCCATTTGGTGTACGCGGGCACCAACAGTTTGGTGCACAAGCCTGTACACCATGCCTGGCAATTCATCTTGGGTGATGAAAGCACTCTCTTCACCTCCACTCCCAGAGGGGAGACTACCACCAGCTTGTGGGGTGGAACTACTTGATGGATCAAGTAGTGCAGAGACAGCAGAGGGGGCCCCACCAGGCTGTGGTCCAGACATGCTTGGCCCCAGTGCCTCAGCCGGGAGAGCCAAGGTAGGTGGATCACAGGAACTGGCCTAATTTGTTGCACTGTGATAAATGAAATATAAACATAGGAAAAACAAGCAAAACCAAAACAAATGTAATTAATAATATAAGTGAATACAACAATGAGAAATGGCAAGAAATTGAAAATAATATAATGAGGAACATAACCATAAATAATGTAAATGAAAGTTTGAAAGTTTTTTAACAGCAAAGCAATATTTAATTATACATAAGGCCAACATAAGAGATAATTAGAAATAACATGATAATATCAAATGATAATAATACATATAATTAACAAATAAAAGAAGAGAAGGGTGGGATGAGAAAAACAAGAATAACATTAGTAAATTCACAGATAATATCACCACCCAAACAACAGCTACATACTTCTAGATGTGCTAAATTTCACTTGTGAGACCACTGGCTGCTTACATTGTATATATGATGCTCCACATATATAGCTCTCATCCTCTTAGCATGAGACATTATGGGCCAAGCCAAAGATAATGGTGGTACAAAGGCACAATGACAGTGAACATTTTTACATAGTGTGCACATACAATAGTAGCAAGGTGTTCTGATAACAGATTTGCCATTAAATTGCATTTCAAGTAATGTCATATATCTGCAAATCAAAGGACCAGACATATGGACCAATATTCATTACATTCTGCAAACCCTGTGACAGTTGAGAGGTATGTTCATGTACACTAATTACACTAGATTGCTGGACAATTTTCAGTTTGCTGGTGTGGGATTAGAACCCACAAGCAGTGACTACAGCTATACTGAACATTTTATTCTAAAAAGTAGATTATCAGGCCACCATCTCCTTTAAAACTTTTATTGATTCATGTTGTGTCAAATCATGCATTTACACACGTGCATAGCTGTGTATGAGTACCGTTACCATGCACATTTACCCTATTAATTTATTAAATGCAACCTACAGCATCTATCAGACAAAAGGAGCAGATCACAAGCTTGACCCTTAATCTGGGCATTGCACTGCGTTTGTTTATGACTTATATTGACAAATTATTTAGTACTTGACATTTATCAGTTGTCTGGTGTCAGATTAGAACCCATAAACAGTGACTACAGGAATACTGAACACTTTATTTGAAAAAATTAATTATCAAAGCACCATCTCCTTTTACACTTTATTGATTAATGTTGCTTTAAATCAGGCATTTACACACATGGATAGCTGTCAAGGACTTATGTTAACTTACCCATATACCCTGATCATTTATTGAGTACAGTCTACAGCATATTTCAGACAATGAACAGACCAGAACACTGACTCTTAATCTGGGTAAACCACAACATTAACTGATGGCTGGAAGCTATGTTACACAGTACTACATGCTTACTTGTTTTAACTTGCTTTACCATTTCTGATATGCACTGACACACTAATAAAGATGCATGATGTCCCAGATATTTCATACCTGACTGTTAAGACTGCAAAATCTGTGTTTACTTTATTGTATTATTAGGTTATGCATTAAGTTATTACTTTAATGATTTTCTTACATACCACACGGTTGCTTATCCTGGCTAAAGGCCTCACATGGAACTGTACATTGCGAGCCCTCTCTTCTGCAGCTGTGGTAAGACAAGCAAACCATTATGCATACCAGTTTTGCACAGATTTAGCTTACAGATTTATAAGTTACTGGAAAACATACTTTTATAGCTGTGAAGTGTGCCCATCCCTAGCCTCTTGGACCCAGGTGTCCAAGGTTCCTCTCTTCCTAAGATACAGGTGCTCATAGTGGTGACAACACTGCTCATCAGTGCAAAAATGTGCAGTATCACTTAGCATCATGCAGACTCACACAAACCATGTTTAAGTAAAGCTTAGCAGTGCTTAAACTGGAAAAGACCGTTGACCACGTTTAAGTGCTTCTTAGCATTGCACCGATTTTCTAAATGTAACAATTATTTAATTTAAAGTTAACCAATGTTTCAGTCACCTTACACAGTTTTAGAGCACTATATGTAAAAAGCATTAGTAGCCAGGACTCGAACCTGGGACCTACTACACGGTAGATCATAACTCAACCTAGCTAGCCACTAGGGTAGTGAAAGGAACTTGAATATCATCAGATATACTGCAATGGTGTCTGTAAGAGTAGCGCAGCTTTGCTGTGCAGGTTTGTGCCTTGCTAAGCACAGAAAACCTACAACTCCCTTAGGTTTGCACCAGAATTAAAGTGTATAGCATGTGGCCGAGGGGGAACCCTGGCTTTGTACACAGATACATTCCATATAGGCTTTACAGGGAGCCTACATGGACTTTATTGAGTCCTGGGGAGAGATTGCACTACAGTGGGGAAAAGGGTAAATCCCTCAAACCTCACTGTATCGTGCTCTCTATTCAAAAGCTTTGACATTTCAGAAAGTTAAAATATATAGTAAAATAATAATCAATAGAACCATACTTACTTGATAAATTGAGCTTTCAGTTTCAAAAATGGTAAAACAGAAACTGCTGCATTTTAACCTGAAAGATATTCTGAATTGCAGTTTCTCCCCTCTGATATTTCTTATCTCCCTTACATGTCTGTAAAATATGTATAACAAACAGGACAGGACCACCATGATGATCATAAAATATAGATTTAATATTCCAAACACAAAGATGAGCGCTTTTGCGTACCAACAAGCACACTTCTTCAGATCTCTTTTTATTTATTTTCATATGTCTGTAAAATAATAAACCCTGGAAGGGAACAACACCACTATATGAAAAGTTAGAAGTAAATGTCAAATTTGGCTGGAGATAAACATCTACAATCTATTGGAAAAAAACTTTTAGAAGTCACTATACCACTGGGATGCTTGTAAGTAAATACTTCTATAAAAGCCCAAGACTGTCAGAGAAATGGGGTCTATATCATATGAATGAATCGTACATTTGTGAACACTCATACTATCGAACATACCAGACCTTGAACTTCCTATTGTGGGGGGCTTCGCCCCCCACACCACCCGCTAAATATATATTCCAAGTCCGAGATCGCATCACAGTGAGGAAAGGGCAAATATCCCATTCTTCACTGTACCGCGATCTGAGAAAAAGCACTTTGAGGTCCGGTACGTTTGATATTATGAGCATTTGCAATTTGTGCGATTTGCTCATATGATATAGACCCAGAGAAATGGATACATTTGACAGTTTTAAATTAAACTATATCAGAGCCACATACAGATAGTTTCATCTCAGTTCTTTATAGAATATTTTCACTAAAAGTATTAGATATACTGTAGTTTTATTCAAATACTTTTAAAAATAGCCATAGTTTTACGTCAGGCAACCCTATAACATTTTTTAATAAACCAGACAGGTGTACTGGTCTAAGAAAAACGTGCATGACAGCATGATAATACAAGTGAAGGACACTAGTAAAACTAGGATGCTGCTTTGCTGTTATATATGTTACAGTACATCCAAAAGAGGAATGCCCATGAAAGCTTTATGACAAACATTTAATCAATGATAAAAAGTATGCCATGTTTAATAAGGCAAAGTCATCATGATCAGTGTATTACTTTTGTATAAGCCTATGGTCATAGACAGTCATTGCCCATTTATTTGGGAAATACTAAATCCAAATAGTAAGCATACTGAAAATAAGAGATTATATTGCATTTGACATTCAGACTTGAAAACTAATTTACCATTACTTGCATTTCTCATTATATTTACTGCTTGTAAAACTGTCAGATTGATTTAATCAATGCTTTGTGGTCAGGATCCATATTAATTGTGCTTAGGCACCAAAACTGTTGGAGGATTACAGTGACATCCAAAATGAAAACTTAACCATCTCAGATACAAATACCAGAACTTCAGCTCATAAAAGTACAATTTTATTTTTTAATAATCATAAATCAATGTTCCATATGTCTAGTCAAACAAATAAGATGCGGAGATTTGCTGTGTCAGCAGCATTTTTATTCTAGATCACAAGTTGAAACCTGCAGGTACTCAATCAAGACATCAATTTGCTCTGTGTAGGTATGACTTTATGGGTTGTGATTGAGAGGGATGAGCTCACTCCGTAGGCATGGAAATCTTTGAGATAGAAAAGTTATGTTTTACAGTATGGCTAATATTCGTTTTTATAGAGGTGCTCTGTCTTCACGTGTTCAAGTCACAAAGTTTTCAATCTATGCAGGAAGTTGACTAAGGCTACAACCCGGTATTATTCTGCATGAATGAGCATGTCTCGTTTTTATATGGACAATGACTTCCTTACAGTATTAATTAACTTTATTCCTGAAGACATTTAAGTTTTTAACTAAACATTGGCCAGACAAGCAGAGCAGAAATGCAAATTAGTTATCTCAGTCTATTAACCCATCCCAATTAGAGAAAAAACACAGAGTTCTGTACTTGGGGAGGGGGGATTACCATAGCACGGCAATGTTGGTTTACACATATACTGCTTATATACTACGTGTTGCAATAGCAAAACATGTATAATTGTCAGCCATGCTGTGCAATTGCTAGATAACATGGTAATGAATCTTTTTACAGCTAGGCAAATGAAAGTACATGTTGAGGTATCATTAAACAGAAGGCCTGTAGCCTAAATTAATAGGAAATGTTTGCCTCTCTTGAATAAGGCCTGATTTGACCTTGGGAAGTGATTTTTTAGGTTATCATAACTAAAAGCTGTGGATTTAGTGTGAGTACCAGACTGTGTGTAGATTTACAGCAAGTGTAAGTCGAGAAGGTCAAAGTCAGCTGACTGCCAGCTGTAGCATACAAACAAGGGGCTACATGGACTGTTAGGTTCCTGAGGGGGTAACAGAATTGTCAGTATATACTGCAACAGGCTCTGTGGAAAATAAAGGTAACCTGTAAGGATTCATGTTTACTGCCTAGAGATGCAAGGATAGTCACAGTGATACATACAATATGTTTTACTTTCCTGTTTGATAGAATATCTTTAAGGTAGATCTGGCCTGTAGATAAACTTCTGTGTAAACAAATTGCAATAAAACAACACAAAATCTACATTTATTTCATTTATTTTTATATCTGGCCTTTATTGACTGTTTTACTAACACTAGGCTAGTAGTCTGTTTTCAGGCACTACCTGAGGTCGTATTTTTACTACTGGGGAAATTTGGCCAAAACACTGGGGAACCTGCTGTGGGATCTTTTTCATCTATCAGAGCTACCACTAACTCACCCAGACAGGACCTCAGTTTAAGGCCTACTTCGTTAACAGCTATGTTACTGTACAACACAAGAGTATGGAAAAACTTTCCTAGCCTTAGTCCTGACTGTCTAAAACCAACTGACAATCTCAGAAACATGAGTGAGTTGTCACTAATAAACCAAGACATTTCCATATTTTCTGCACTCTGAGAAATAGCCAATATTTTGGACAGGAAAATAAGAAAAAGAAAGTTTAATATTAACTTTTCCATCTACTTTTCTGAGCACTACTGACTACTTCAGAGGGCTAAAGTATTTCACAGTACAGCTGCCAGACTGTAGTATGGTCAATTAAATAACAATTGATTACTAATGAATTAAAAAAAAAAAAAAAAAAACTGATGAACCAAACAACAAGTTCACAGATACACACACACACACACACACACACACACACACACACACACACACACACACACACACACACACACACACACACACACACGCGCGCGCGCGCGCGGCTTACTATCATTTAACTGGAAAGCACAACAGCAAATCGCAGTTATGTCGAGGCCAAACTTCGAAACTGAAAACAAGCAACAATAAACCCGAAGTGTGGTGATTGTAAATGTCGACTTCGACATTTTCGAACAGTCACCACACTTCCGGGGACACCATTACTGTGCATTGCACAGTAAATAACACGTGGGAGGCTGCTCTCCCCACACCTCCTGCTACTTAAATATACTAACTCCGGGATCACACTATAGTGAGGGAAAGGGTACATTTCCCGATCCCCACTATAGTGTGATCTGCATTGAAATGTCAGAACTGACAACAGCGAATGCTGTATTGCATTCGCTGTTGTCAGTGCTGACATTTTCTTTTTCAAGTTTTTCAGTCAATGCCAGCCAGATTCGATTTTGTCAATCGCACAAACTGTGATCGACAAAATGATAGTAAACCACGCACACACACAAAGACAAAAGTCAACAAACTATACAGAACCCAAATATACATTTATATATACACACAGCAACCAAAAAAAGGAAAACTGAATTACAACAGTCCATTTTTTAACCGAGTGACTCTTTTATCTGATAAGAAGAAACATCCATTAGAAATACGAACTTTGATCCAGAGCCTGAACTCAGTGGCAGTATATGGGCACATAGCAGTAGTAAACAGTTAAATCCTTTCCACAATTCCCTTTAGTTTATGGAAGGTGCAGCAGGATGGGAAGGAGAAAATATAAAGCCAATTTGGTGAACATATTAAAAATACAATTAATGTGAAAACACAACTGATATGACTGAATATAATGATATGGTTGTCAACACTTCCTTTAAGACTTTCACTAAACCACAGTATGG
Source organism: Protopterus annectens (assembly GCF_019279795.1). Classification (NCBI taxonomy): domain Eukaryota; kingdom Metazoa; phylum Chordata; order Ceratodontiformes; family Protopteridae; genus Protopterus; species Protopterus annectens. Next base: position 1,612,196,768 of record NC_056741.1, read on the forward strand.
GGGGTTTTCAAGAAAGGTTTGAAATGTTTTGCTAATATAGCAATTAATGTGCGATTATAAACTAGTTAAAAACTTTTTGTAGACATTTAAGTTTAAGCCTATGTTTTTTTTGAAAATGAACCCATGAGATTTGGATAAATAATGCCCCCCCCCCCCCCCATTTGGCCAATCTAAGTTAAACCCTTCCTACTCTCCAATGGTGGGATATTATGAAACTCTAGTTGTAAAGGAGTTAGATTTTGATGATAATCATGAGATTGGTACTATGATTAAAAGGGAAGTTTTAAATGAATTGGAACAATATAAGTGAGATGCAATTACCTCAGTTGATAAAAGTGGAGCTATCAAACTATGGCATAATCAGATATGAGGCTGAGGTAATATAACAACTTATGAATCCATTCTTTTCATTATACATTTACTCTTGACCCTACCTCAAAATTAAAAAAAAAAAAAAAGAAACAAGTTTATCACATATTGGGAGTGACACTATGTTTTCCTGCCTGATTTCTAGAATGAGGGTATGGTAAGAGATTCTATACCACATTTTTTTTCCAAAAATACACAGATTGGCATAGACTCCTAGGAAGACCTATGGTATCTGGGAAGGGATATCTAATACAACCTCTATCAATATTGGTATTACTTCAAGAATTAAGGATACCACAAACATTATCCAGCTGATGTCTCATGTACACGTTGAAGAATCACAGCAGTTATGTATATTTGATGCCCCATGAGAGAATCAAACTCTGCACCTTGAGTCTACAATGTAAACAACTTAACCATTATGCCAACCTCCAACTTGGTATACTAGTAATCCTCATGAAAGTGGACTAGTGGCTGTTAAATTTTGTTTGGAAATGTCAGATCTATATATATTTGAGTTTAATGGCTTTGTTCAACTAAATGAAACAGTTCTGACTAGAACTGTGATAATTTATAATAAAGAATGTTATCTTCAGATAACAGGAAAAGTAATAGGTGCGGCCTTTGTACCCATTTATTCTTATTTGGTTAAGGGATTTTTGAGCAACAGTATATTTCTGATGGGCAAAATAATAACAATTTACCCATGATCTACATGTGACATCCAAACTTTGACTATTGATTGGTATGGCAGAGAGAGAGGTCATATGACTTTCTTGATTAACTGAATGCTAATGTCTTTGGGATGAGATTTCCCAAGCAGAGTTTTTCACAATTATTTTTTGGATATATGTACTTCAACCTGTAGATAACATATTTCTGAAAAGATATGTCTACCCGCACACACATACACACACACACACACACACACACACACACACACACACACACACACACACACACACACACACACACACAAAAACAACACTGATGCTGAGTAATAAAACATGTACCTGGTACAGAAAATAGGCATTTTTATTTATTAATACTATGTACACATTTTCAAACTGCATGCACATAAAAATATACAAATCCCTTGAAAAGAATTTTACCAGTATAGGTCAAACCCTTATATAATAAAGTTATAAAAATGAAAAAAAAATCTTTACTATAATGAACAAATAAAATAAATTCAAACTAACAGAGTCAAAAGGAAAAATGCACTACTCAAAGAATCGGAACCAAAACTACGCACTATGACATTAGCAAAACACAAAACTATGTAATATTCTTAAAAGATTTTTATATAACCATCTCTATAGTACTGCTAATATACCACAAATTAGGATGGAATAAAATAAGTGAATGGAAAATGCGAGGGTCTTATTTTTGCATGGTGAATGAAATATTCTTTTTTTATTATAGGATAAGGCAGCTCAATTCTTGACATCTGTCTTCACAACTCATAACAAAACTCATTCCGTAAACCCACAACACAGGCTATTTCATGGATTAAACTCTGGGATTTTGTTCACATTGCAAGGAGCAAAACTGTGATCCTCAGTAAAGTGAGATTGACAGCAAGACTATAGGAAGAATATATTAAGGTCATGGCTGCGGTCCCTTAGAACGTTGTACTTAGTCTAAGAACTTAAACCAAGGTATGGAAGTCTTTGATTTAAAACATACAAATAGTAGGGTCATTTGGTATAGGGTGGCAAAACCCCTTGGAAAACACTTCAATGATATTACATTGAGTTTTATCATCCTCGGTATTTCCTGGAAAATCAGTTTATTTTTATATATGTGGCACTCAAAATGATGAGTCTTCCATTTCAGATAGAGAGGCAGCATAACCCTGTAGGTCAGATGGTTACATATTCCATATTTTGTGTGTGTGTGTGTGTGTGTGTGTGTGTGTGTGTGTGTGTGTGTGTGTGTGTGTAAATAAAAAGGCAAAACAATTAATTTGTTGGTGAAACAAGAAGGCACACATCATTAAAAGGCTTCCTGAACTATACAAGTAGCTCTAGAAGCAATGCCAGTTTAGTTTAAAATACCAAATGTGTTTTTCTTACTTTTTTATTCTTTTTTGCTTTTGTACTGTAACAGTATGTTGTGACCTCTGAACTCATTTTTTGTTTGTTTTTACAGTTGTTGCGCTTTATAATAACATCACTATATAATGAAAACAATTCTAGCAAACATTGTCAGATGCTTGTGAAATACATAAAGACACATGCAAATATGATTGAGCAAAATGTTTAGCTTACAGTGAACCATGTATTAGATTTGTAACTTAAAACCTGTGTTTCTTGAGCTATAGCAGTTGCATTTCAAACTCTCTCTCAATGTACTGAAGTATTCTTGGTAAGCTTTTTCTTTTAAAGGTTTAAAATAAACAAAGCACTAAACAGAGTAAGTAAATCAATAAAGATTTGGTGAGAAACTTTTTTCCCAAACAAACGACTGAATAAGTGCATCTAATTTTGACTCATCCCACAAACATTGTGAACAACAAATCATACAGCACAAACATATGGACAGTACAAAACTAGCTTTTTACCTTAGTTAAGGTATCAAGATATAAAGAGATGTGTTACAATTATTTGCATTGAAAGGGTTCTATTAAAACTTATACTAATGGACTAAGGGTTGCTCTTCAGTAGTCAATAAATTTTTAAAATTAAAATTCAGATGCTACTTTATTGCAGTATATAACTATGTATCTTATTTGCATTTGAATGACACAAAATTGTATTATGCTTCAAATTCTTGCACTGTGTTTTCATATGTTGAGCATTATGCTCTCGTTTGTTTACCATTAATGTTTTATTAATGTAGTTGAGATTTCATCATATATTATACATGCTATTTTATTTCTTGACTTTACGGATTGGGTCATACTGAAAATATTTCTCAGACCAGTGTACTTACCCTGTTAGCAAATGTGAAAATAAATAAAAATAATTGAATAATTAGCGTCTTCTGTGTGGCGGCATGCGTGAATGGGCGTTCCTTCATTGAAGGTTGTGCATTAGGCCTGGCAAGCCAGCACGTAAAAATCTACTGCCAATCATTAGCGGACCGGAGTTCCGCTGTGGCGACCCCTAACCGGGAAAAGTCGAAAGACATAAACAAACTTAATAGATGCAAGAAGTTGCAATAAAAATACTTTGGGGAAAATCTGTTATATTATTTAGATATAACTGCTTCTTTGGCTTTGATAGTTTTTTGTTGCAAATTTTCGAAGATTTAATTTATTTTGGAAATCATTTAAATATTACAAACACAGTATTTACTAATCTTCATTTATAAGCCAAGGCAGTTATAAGGATATTGCAAACTAAGTAAAAGAAATACAGTAGTATGCAGTATAAAAGACATAAAATGTCTTCCTAAAAAGAAAATAAAACAGAAATAGAAATAGTGAAGAAATAAGAGTGTTTATATTATAGACAAAATTGTGTGTAAATTTAATTATTACACTTCCTTCTGCAAATCAGAAAAAAAATCTAGGCAATGTGTCCAGCTAAAGACCAAGGGCCCATATGTCTGAACAGATTTTACCCATCATACATCTGACCTGTTATCTCGAGGGGGTTTTAGCTGTGACCCCTATCCAATTATTGCTTCTCACTGAATGTGCAGCCCAGCTGGGGAGAATTTTAAACTTTCACAAACAAGCTAGTTCAGCTCTGATAATGCATCACATATAACAGACAAGTGTCTATAGTGCAGATTCATTTCATTTTGTATTATTAATGGGAAAATGTAGCACAAAATGGCAATACCGGAAAATATCCCACAATGCAATAGTCAAACGACTATAGTATAGTCTCTTTCGCATGGCATCCTCTGGACAAAACTGAAGTGCACCATATGCTTATGTCTATTACATTCCACAAGCATTTAGAGTTGCAGTATGATTTAAACATGCTGCCTATGCTTACAGAATACATTTCATTGTTTGCATTATGTCCTGACTTTATTAACAGTCTACTCATATTTTAGACACACATTACCATTCCACTAAGTGTCACTGACAGCAAAATCATAACACTGTTCCAAGGTGACATTGCTAAGTGTATAAAACATAGCTTCTAGCCAACTCTGAAAAGTTATTAATGATCATTTATTAGAAAGTCATATGTAGGGTGTACAATGTGGAATGTACTATAAGAAGTGACACACTGAGTGATCCAGAGAAAAAACATACAGCTTTCAAGATTGTACAGTAGTAAGTAAAAACATAACTCAGCTAATATTCTTGTCAACAGAAAGATACTTCCTGCAGTAGCAGGCCTGGTTAAGTCTAGATCCAGGATATGGAAATGAAGAAGTGCATGTCCATCTGTGGTCAGTTTATCTTGGCCATCCTTAAGACTGTTGTGATGGGCTGGTGGCTTCCTCAGTAATATGCCAAAAGCTACTAAAATATCATCTGAGACCTCAGGCTAAGTGTGGGTAATCCATCAGTGGGCAGTCAGAGAGTACATATACTGAATTATCAGTATTGCAAACTATTTTATTATAAAAGGTCTGCAGAGGCCTACTATAACACTGCCATTATTATATACAGAATTACTTAGCTTAATGCTATGCTAACTTTAACAATGTTAGGCCGCTGTCCTCTGTCACCTCAGCCCAATCCTTCTGCTTATCTTGTTCTTCTCAGATTCAGTGTCATGTACTGTCAGAAAAAAAAAAGACTTCTATATTGAAATGACATGCCTTTTAGGTGCATGTGGCACTTGGCCAGTCTGTTACTTGAGTCCTTGTTAATATTAAAACATAAAGGGATCACCTTTGCAGGCTCTGTTGAATGTGTTGCAGTAATACACTCTTCACTCCACCAATTTAATACCCTCAGCTCATTAAATGGCACTGAATCCGACTGAGTGCCGGATAAACATTAGCTTCACAGCTCACAAAGCAGAACTGCAGGCTACAGGCAAGTAGGATGTAATGAGTTCCTTTCCTTACCCCTGAGAGCATTTAGGTTGGGTTTTTCTTTACCCAGACTGCCAATCAAGCTGGTACCAGGGGGAAAAGACCACTGTTAATCTATTTGCCACTATCCCATCCATAGCTAGGATCCCTTTGTGCATGGAATACACGTTCATGTTAATATGCCAGCCTGCTGGCACTGAGGATGGAAGAGAGCATACAGAAATAATTGATAAGACTCGGATCGGTTAGATAGTCTGTATATTTACTTCCAGCAAAGGTTTTTAGTGATTTAACAATTAAGTACATCATATACTTGGCTGTTATCTATCATTCAGTCTTCATATATTTAGTTTCCAACATACTCTCCTGTATTTAAGCATAGCTGCACATTAAGTCATATTGTGAATGACAATTTCACATTGCAAAATAAGGAAATTTTGACAAACTAAGTTATTTGGAGAAGCTGTATTTATGAATTAGTATACAGCCTGTAGTTTAGCAAGTTATAATTTTATGAATTATGAAACTTAAGCTGTTTGTTTTTCAATATTTTGCTATTATATATTTGAAAATAAAGAATACATGTGTAATTGTTTGCAAAAATACTGAATCATTACATCTTTCCTTAATAGAAAGTGTAAATACAGAAACATAAATAGTGATGACAGACAAGCCCTGTCTAGGCCTATCCAGGTCTGCCATGATCTACACCTCATGAAAGCTTTCTTGCAAATTAACTTGAATTTAACTTGTTACTTCACTCCATGTTTCCAATGATATCTTGATTTCTGCTAGTGTTGATGTAGTGGCTTAGTGGATTAGTGAGAAGCTAAAGAATGCATTCACAACTTTTTTGTGAAAATGCTTCATGACATTCCACCTAAGTTGGCCTCCCTTTATTTTCAAATTGTATGTGTTAGTATGCAATTTCTTCTTCTAAGAAATATACTGCATTTAACATTGTCCTCTTTCTGATTTCTCCTCAGATATATACATACTGAGTTCTAGTAATATTTCTTCAAAAGACTTGTGGCACACAACTTGTCTGACATAACTGCCTGTACATAGCAATTACGTATCTCCTCCTTAACATCATTAATGTCCTTCTCTATGTATGACAGCTCCGTGTTACTTTTTCTAGTATTTTTTTACAATACTTGTCTGCATTGGGTCATCTGAAATAAAGACACTCAGGTAGGCTTCCGTTTCTGTTATCAGTGCTACATTATAGCCTAATGTGGTCTTTCCTAGATTTTAACTTATTGGTTTGATTGAGCTGATTGTTAAGACTGCAGAAATGGAATAATGTGGTACCTGAGATGGTGAAAAACAATAAGTTTAATTCATTCTCTCCACATTTGTGTGTGTATACACTCTGTTGTATGTATCAATATTTACTATCAGAAGAGACAACTTACTTCTGAAAGCTAACAAACGTCATGTAAAACTGCAATCACAACTGCAAAATAATTTCTCAGATATGCGTCAGTGCCATATCAATAAGCAGCATTTCACCCCTACCAAAAGAAACATAATAATGCTACTCGTCTCATCCAAGAAGCTAATATTCTTAATCTTAATGACAATCTCAAATATGCAAGGTAATAGCATACCAAATTAAAGGATCACAGGATCATAGGAGATTAGTAGGCTATCGACCCAGAGGTCATTTCAAGCCTAGACATTACATCCCAATGTAATACCATAAATACTCTAATGTATTTATTGATGACTGCTCATGTCTAAGATGGTTGTGGGCACTATCCCGGGTAAGAATTTATGGTGCCCCATCCTCTCGTCCAAGTTCCTTTCGGGCAGTGTCATAGAGGTGCTCTGCTTCACATGATTTGCCAGGCTATTCTAAAAATGTGACAGTCGCTGGGAGACAAATCTGTCCCTCTAGCATATCCTACTCAATTCACAGGCCATATTTAGGTCCCTGGAATGGGTAGCTCTAGTCCCGTTTGATTTATGGATGTGCAGCAAATTCATTAGTTTTGGGTCTAAGATTGCTCTGTAAGCCTGGAGTAAGTCTCCCCTAAGAAGTCTCTATGATAATGAGTATAGTGGCAGGGACTTTAGTTGGTCTGTGTAAGGCACATGCTGGTCTTTTTGATCTTTTTAGTTAGAAACCGCTGAGGTCTCTCCAGTTCCTGCAGGAGCTTTGTACAGTACATGCCGAAAGGGGTGTTATACTCAATTATGTGTCTGATTAGTGATGAGTATAGATAGGCTATAACCTCCTTTACTCTAGAGGAAATGCCTTTGTTAGTCAAGTGTGCTACATAGAAAGCCTTCTTTACTACTGCAGACACATGGTGGGTAAAGTTAAGGTCGCAGTCTACTTGTGATCCCAGATCTCTTACCACTTTATCAGTACATAGAGTATTGTTGTTAATTTCATAGTGTGAAGGTACATTGTTTTTACTGAAGGGAATCATGATGTATTTCTTTTCATTTGGTTTAAGACTGTGACTAAGACACCAGTTGTTGGTCTGTGTAATTCCCTCCTGAAGTATACTGACATAATTTGGGGACTCGGTAATTACCCCAGTTCGCAGTCATTTGTAAACTTGGTCAGCCACAGTCCCTTAGTTTTGGCCTTAATTTCTGAGAAGTATATACCAAACATGAGGGTCCCAGCACTAATCCTTGTGGCACCTCACTGGTGACAGGTCTGCTGGTTGATGTGGAATTACCCACTTTGATAGTGTGTGACCGGTTTGTGAGCCAGTTGGCAACCCATCTTACAACAAAGAGGTTTACATTCAGTTTGCTAAGTTTATCAGTAATGCCTGAACGTAGGATTGTGTCGAAGGCATTTGCCAAGTCAAGGTTTGCTCTGTGCACAGATTTGCCCTCGCCAATGGCCCTGGTCACATTTTCAAAGAAATCCATCAGGTTTAACAAGCAGGATCTGCCCTTGATGAAGCTGAATTTGGTTGGCTCCAGGGTTTTGTGGTCAACTATGTCTTTATTGCTGAGGTCCATGATGATAAGTTTCGTTTCATTTCTTTACAGATGAGGATGGTCAGACTTATGGGTTTATAATTCCCTGGGTCTGTTACTAAGCTACCTTTGTGGAGGATAATAACTGTTGCCATTCTCCATTCAGCAGGAACAAAGACAGTTGTTAGGCTGTGATTGAATAGGGTACTTAATGGTGATGCTAGTTCATGTTTTAGTTTGTTTAGAAGACAGCCTGTGATGCTGTCTAGCCCACAGAGGCTGGGTTTTTTTGCCTTAGACAAGGCTTTAATGACTTGTTCTTCAGATATGTAGGATGGGGAGAAGTTGGAGGCAAGGTTTGTGATAAGTATGGAGGGGATAAGGGAGTAAAATTTTCACCAAATCTGTATTCTAGCAGGTTTGCTATCTCTGCAGGATCAGTGTATGTGATGCTGTTAATCACTAGTTCACCACATTCTTGGGTCCTGCCTTTTAAGCTATGCATGTAGCTGTAAAAGGCCTTATGATTATCCTTGGCTGTGATTGCTAAGTTTTTCCTCAAAACTACCCTTAGAGGATTTGACATGTTGTTTTATTTGGCTGTTGAGGCTGAGGAGGGTGCTTTTCCATTGTTGTGGCCTCACCTTAGTTTTCTTAGATAGCAACCTTTAGCATTTGTTGTAAAGTTTTCTGATGCTGGATGCCCACCAGGGCAGCATGTTTTTACTTGGGGCTCTGGCTTTGATTCTCTCTGGAACAGCCGAGTCTATACACTTATACAAGTGATTGCACATGACGTTTGTGTAAGCTTTGGTGCAGTTACCATTTCCAGCTGGGGGTGGGGCTTGGAATGCATTTATACCTTTCCCTAGGAGGGTATAGTTTGCTTTGATGAACTTTTTTAGTCTAACTTCTCCATTTGTGAGTTCTGGTGTTAGTGCCAGTCTGAAGGCAACTAATTTGTGGTCAGATTTAACTAATGAGGGTCTGACAGTTGCAGTGGTGCATCTGTTTGTCATGTTAGTGAGAACCAGATCTAGTATGTTTGTTCCCCTTGCTGGGGTTGGAATAATTTGTTCCAGGGCATTTGAGTTAGCAATGTCAAGCAAATTTTGGGCTAGTGAGTTAGGGCTAGAGTAGGTTTCCCAGATGATGGTGGGATAACTGAAATCCCTCATGACCAGAGTGTTTGGCAATATTTGGATTGACTCCAGTTTGGTCAAGTAGGCCTAGCATGCATCATGATCCATCTAGGGGGATCTATAACAAGCTATGACTTGAATGAAGGTGTTACCCACAGTAATCTGGACATGGAGTAACTCCATGAAGTTGTCCAGTCTAACTAGTTGGGAGGTGAATTTAACTCTAATATAGATAGAAACACCACATCCTTTGGTTCTCACATGTTCGTTTTGCATCTGAAGACATGTAAGGCATTGTAGCTTTGCAAGACTGGGGTAATCTCTGAGGCCTTGAACCAGGTTTCTGTGACTGCACAGACATCTGCATCCTCCAGTGATAGAACTACTTCCAGGGTGTGCAATTTTTGGTTTGAACTCCTAGTGTTTAGCAGCATAACCCTTATTTTGTTATGGATTGTAATTTTGTTTTTGAGATTTTTCCTAAAAAAAGGCACTATGGGGGGGCGGGGCAAGAGCCTTTACCATCAGCTGAAAGCCTAGAAGTGCCAAGTGTAAACCTTCTCTGGCAAAGCAATGATCTTTGTTAACCATGTCATTCTAGTCTGACAGAAACTGGATCCCCTTTGAATGACACCAAAAACTAAGCCAATTATTGAAATCAGTTATTTTTCTTTATACTGTGGCATCATTCTAGGTGAGGATAATATGATGCTCAAGGCTAGGGACATACCTGCCTGGGTCACATACTTGGAGATCCCAATCATATCTCTCTTCATATAGTCCAGTGAGGTACATCTCAGGTCATTCACTCCAACATGAGCTATGACAGAGTTATAATGGTATTTGTTACCAAGAGAAGTGAGTGCATGCAAGACTGGATGAATCATGGCACCGGACAGGCAGCTGACCGTGCCTTTCTCCTTATCTAACCTACAGAGTGGGATAGCCAAGTTTCTTGCTATGGAGTCTCCAATGACAAGAAAATTTGTTTTTTGAGTGTTATACCTTAAGGATTTGGTAAGTAAGACACTGATGTTGCTATGTGTTGATCTCTGTGCAGTTTAAAAGTCTTAAATATCTCCATTCTACGGAGAACAATTCCAAGACCACCCCCACCACCTAACCTCTGGAAAGATGGATGACCATGGCATCTTTGAAAATAAATCTCCAAGATCATCAGTTGATGATACTCAAAGCACATGTTGGGATATAAGATTCTCTTAAGATATGGTCTACCATCAGGAATGTGCTGCAAGCAGTTGGCCACTTTCAAATTCATGTGCCTTTCTCTCCCACACTTGTTTAGACATCTCTATCCCTCAAATATCACTATAAGATGCTCAAGCATTGGTGAGTTTTCAGACAGGCAAAATCAGGAGGACTGCTATTAGGGGACAATAATTTTGATGTGGGCATTTTTCTCTCAAAGTGCAAATACTAATAATTATAGACCATGTCTGACCTAAACTTAGTAGCCTATACCTACAGAAATCATTCCAATACATCATTTAAGAGTGATAAAGGAAAAGCCTGTCTCCAATTTGGGGACCATGAATAACCAATTCATATGGCATTTGCAAGGGATGGAATAATGATTTTACATCCACTGACAAGGAACTTGCACAGTAGTGTCTTGATAGTTACGTTAACAAATGGAAAGATGAAAAATCTAACTCTCATTAACCCAAATGTTTTACTGAAAGCAAGTCAAAATGGCTCCTCTGAAGACATCACTGAAGCCAAATCTCTCAACACTTGGGTGTTCTACAGTGGAAGCAAAGGAAAGTTCTGGACTGAAAGTATCCTTAAAAGTTGTACTGGAAATGAGAAAGAGAATGAGTTGTGCCATTTGAGAGAAACCCTTATAAATCATAATAAGCAAATGGTACATATTAATGCAAATTCCAGACAATCCTAATGGAGACATCAGCAACTGTTGTGCAGGTAAGGTAACACCAGGTTTTTAGATCCTGTGTGAAGAAAAGAGGCCAAGAGGCAGCACATTCTAATGAAAATGTGACCCACTTAGTTCAAAGCACAGAAATTTCCTAATGGGCTCCAAAACACTGATAATGTCACATGATACACAAGTAAATTCATCTCACAAAATTGGCTGCTGCGAGAGCTTTTTTCCCATTTTTCTCCTGAGAATAGTATTTTTTATCTCCATTACAACAGGAGATTAACAATCTGCCAAGAATCTGTCAGTAAAGGACATGCATGGAATGACGTAAAAAAGTGTTCCCTTGTATGTTGTCTAGAAGACAAAAGGTAATGGCTTTTCCTGATGGGAAAAACTCAGTGAATCAAACTTCTTAAACCAAAACATTATGGTAATGAAAACTGCAAAGGGAATAAGTTATTTGCAAATCTTTCTAGAAGAATTTACAGGTAGTGGAGACTAGAAAATTTGATCTAGGTTTCATTTCTTATTCTCAAGCAACTGTATAATTTCTTGAGATTACAGGAGTGAGAGAATGGAGTGAGGAGAAAACAGATCCAATGCTAGCCTTATACATATCCCCCTCAGTGAAACTCGCTTGATCCTTTTCTGGAGATTTTCATTTACCTCTGTGAGAGAGCATTTCAGTAAGAACACTTCTCTTATAAGGACTGCATTCACAATGGACTGGCAAAGGTCATTGTAAAATGCAAGAGGGAGAGAAAACACTCTAGCAAGCTCATGTGTAGTGTCAACACCATAGAACATTTCAGTTAATTCTAAAGACCCTTTCTCTGTTTGATGTTAAGTTATTAAAGCTGAACACATTCTCCAAAAAGTCATAGAAGAATTCTGGATATTGGACAAGTGAGCAGATAACTTAGGGTCTATGAACTGAGTGTAGCAAAGTCACCCATTTTCTAAGCAAGCTACTCCATGGACTTGGACTGTATCAAGTGACAATGTGGTCCAATAATACAGTTTGGAGACCACTTTTAGAAAGACAAAAGCACGCATAAATTAGAGCAAGGATGCCTAGTTTGGAGGAAAGACAGTTGGGGGTGTATAAGAAGTCAGATGCCTTAAATTTTGATATTGAAGTGTCAGTGGCTGGTGGAACCCAAACAGCAAAAAATATAATTCCTGATTGAAACATCTAAGGTGGAACAACCAAGGAATGGTCTTCCCCACCCTCAATAAATGCTCAGGGGCTTCTAAGAAGAATTGTTTGGAAAAGAAGATGAAAACCAGAGTGGACTTTGCGAGACAAAGATCCCCTCCAGATAAAAGTTGGAACAGACTAAGTCTAATTAAACCTGGTGATCTCAAATAGAGACCTGGGGTGAAAGCTTTTCCTGTCTCATAGCTGTTACATTGCTGCAACTATCCTTTGGGTAGATAATAAAAAATCTTATGGGAAGGGCATTCCTTAAAGGGTGAAGCCAAGGCATGAGACATCTTAGCTGGATCTGGTTATTGAATAGTGCCATCTCACTCTTTCATTGCCATGTTCTGCTATGCAATTTGTTAGTCAATAAAATTGTGACAGGGAGAGCTAAAAGCCTGCAACCATCTATATCTGAGGAGAACATTACTCTAACTAGGTGATGACTTTCTCATGTTACCTCACTTTTAATTTCTCCTCGTCTTTTGGGTTTCTAATACCATGATGGGAATGGACCCCATTCCTAACTCAAAGTATGATTAAAATTCATGAAATTAGTATTGTTTCAGATTTTGATGTTAGTCAGAAGTGCTCTTTGTAGCACCCACAATGTGCCCTTTAATGACTCCTTCTGCAATTCATAGGGAGTTACATGTATCAGTTACATATCTAGGTACAATTGTACAGTATAGGAAAAAACTGCTTTTAATGCAGACTTTACTGCAAATCCAGGCTACAGCTTCAATCTGAGCTTCTAATCTCTTCCCTTTTGCCACTCTGGCTGCTGCCTTTTGTCATGGCACAAGCATTCCAGGTGGTCCATGAGCTGTAAATGGCTTTATTTTGTTCATTTTGTTAGTCTGAGTTCATTCCCTCAAGCCTTTTTTTTGGGTCCATGAGCTGTAGACATAACCAAGGCATCACTTCATCCAAAAAAAAAAACACAAAACCTTCAGTTTTCTTGATCCATTCATCAAGGTCTATAATACTGATCTGTGAAATTAATTTCTTTTTGTTGAGCAGGAGCATCCATTTTGGTGATGGCAATGTTCTTTGGATGTCTAGTGGAAAAAAGTGCGATGACATTTAATAAAATAGGATGTTATTAAATAATTACTCATTGCATACACACACACACACACACACACTATATATATATATATATATATATATATATATATATATATATGTGTGTGTGTGTGTGTGTGTATATATATATATATATATATATATATATATATATGTGTGTGTGTGTGTGTGTGTGTGTGTGTGTGTGTGTGTGTGTATGCGTGTGTGTGTATCTACAGTGAGAGAAATCCTATATTATATTTGGTTTACTATCAAAATGTTGAAATTCATTTGGTCTAACATTCATATGATTGACCCATACGATTGACACATGAATATTAAGTAGTTCATTTGGTCGACAGGAAGTGAATTCAAATTACCTGTTGACATTACGTTGCAAACAGAGCAAGCATTTTCCCTTGTCTGCACTGTTGTACAATCTCTGAGATGTAATATATAAGTGGCAGGGGGTGTGGGGGGCGAGGCCCCCTACTGGGGGGGGGTGCAGGGGGCGCAGCCCCTGCAAAAACACTAGTGTTAGTTTGCAATTGTTTTTTGACCATTTAAATTTAGACATTTTTTCCAGTATTTTGAACATTCGGTGTAATGACTTTCAACGTTATGAACATCGACCATGTGAATTTCAACATTTTGATAGTAAACCATTATATTTACATGTCCATATGGATGCTTTTCTTATTAAGTTGAAAGACTGCAGCAGGTAAGCACGGAAGGAAGATGAAGAATTGTATTAGCCTGAATGTTTATTTTAGAACAGAGCATAAATATGGCAAACGCTGAAGGAGGTCATTTATAAAGCATTTAGAAAATGATGCATGCATGGAGGTGATAAGACTTGAGGAGTTGATGGAGTAATTTAGTAGGACATTATAGGCATGTCTTGAGACATGTACACAGAAATCAGAACAATATATTCAAAGGGGAGAATGATAAGATGAGTAAAACAGGTGATGTTTCAAGGAAGAGAGAGAGAAAGACAGAGAGAGAGAGAGTTGTAGATGGGGATACAAGCTGTAGAAGATATCAGTGAATAGTTTGGTGAATCAGGAAATAAATGTAAGGACAGCAAAAGTAACACATAAAGTTGACAATCATTTTCCTGATCACCAAGGTTGAGTTGCAGTTGTTTCAGCAAAAAAGATTAAGGTGTCAGATGTTCATTTTATGCTGCTGGTTACACTGTAATGAGAACATCATGGTTACATGGTAGTGTTTTGTTTCAGTTGCCCAATCTCATTACTTCTTAGAAAACAGTGACACATACAGCATCAAAATAACAAAGTAAGCAGGATTGGATAGGAGAGGTCTCCCACATGGTAGTTAAAGGGGCGTTTACCCCTTGACAAAATGTGTGTGTGTGTGTGTGTGTGTGTGTGTGTGTGTGTGTGTGTGTGTGTGTGTGTGTGTGTGTGTGTGTGTGCGCACGTGTGTGCATGTGTGTCTAATTTGGTCAAAATATGATATATCATAAGAATGTTCTTCAGCTAACATTTACTATATGTTCTAGCTGAACTGCTCTGATGTGAGCTTAAGTGTGTGAAAGAGACCATGGACAAGACAACCTCATGTAAACACTCAGTTTGATCATTTAAACTGTAAATGTGAAAAACCAAAAACACTGAAAAAAGTTCAGCGAGCAAAGTATATGTAACAAGTGTAATCAGCACTTTTGTCTCGCACCATAACAGGACTTCATCAGACCATATTTGGCATGCTCTTTTCATCTAGTTTCCCAAATTCACTGGTCAACCTTTGTGAGAAGTCTGCATCCTGACTGTCATGCTCATTAATATAGCTGAGGAAAATGTGTCATTACTAAAGGTAAATCTCAGTGAAGTAACAATGATATTCCTCTGAATTAACTATTAGATACTGCTTTATAGGTTATTATTACTGCAAATAGCTATAGTCTGGAAAATAAATAATAGATTTCCAAGAAAGTCACTACATTCTGGTAGAACTGCTACTCTTTAGAGTGGCTAAGAAACATACATTAGGATGATGATGATGCCTTAATTTTGTGTCATAGCTAAAATTTACAAAAAAATCTGCTTACCATCATGTAGAACTTTAACTATTTACCACTATTTAAACATCTTATAAAAATAAGTTTATCATATTTTCTAATATGTCATCATTGCTTTGACAACCCTATAATTAATATTATCTTAAAACATCCTTTCAATGCCTGTCTCAACTGCCTTTTGCATAGTATCTCCATTGTCCAATATATTATACATAAATCCAGAATTACCCCTTTACCTGCGATTATTTGCTTAAATAAGAAATCCCTAAATCAGTGATCCTTTTAGACTAATTTCTCAATGTTTTCTTCCTAAAGGCGTATCAATTCCAGTAACAATTTTTAAACTAAGCACAATTGTTGCTTCTTCTTCCTCTTCTTTCAGCTTTTCATGGTTAGGGGTTGCCACAGCAGATCACCTGTCTGCCCATGATTGGCAGTAGAGTTTTACAGTGTCGAGTTGCCAGCCCAGTGCCCAACCTTCCACAGAAGGCAAACACACACACACACACACACACACACACACACACACACACACACACACACACACACACACACACACACACACACCTAGGGCCAATTTAGAGTGTCCAATGTCTTTGGGATGTGGGAGGAAACCAGAGCACCCGGAGGAAACCCACATGACCAGAGGGAGGACATGCAGACTCCACACAGAAGGCACCCCAGCCGAGGATCGAACCAGAGAACCTCTTGCTGTCAGACAACAACGCTAACTGCTGCACCACTGTAGCCGCCCAAACTAAGCATGATTGTTGCTAATATTCTTTATCTATTTCACCTTTACATTGCTATATCTCAAATTCTTACAATATTGTTTGTTTATTTATTCAGATTTGTTAACTATTTGGACTGCTCTCAGGTAAAAAAATAATTCAGCAAAGAACATACAAAAGTCACATTGCCAATATGTCAAGATAGCGACATACCAACTTAGTTTGTATTGTACCAAGGAAGTGGTATATGCTCCAACCACTAAAATATAATATAAAAGGTAAAGAGTGACAAATATTCTTCCTACACATATTAAAGTACAAGCATATGCTGCATGATAAATCTGACTCCAAGTGTGGGTATTTATGTTTGCAATAAAATATTCACTGCTACTCAAATGTAGGTAACTAGAAAGTGTTCAGACAGGTTAACTATTTAAAAAAGTGAAAAGAGTAAGTATACACATTCACAGTTTACAAGTCGTATGAAGTAATAAAAACAGACTAAAAGTAAACAGACTTAACACTTGGAAAGAAACTTTGAGTGCAAAGTATATGTAATAAATTTAATGAGTGCTTTCATCTCATAATGTAACAAGGCTTCATCAGAACATTTACAATACACAATGATCCAAATTTAAATCAATCACATCGGCAATAACACCAACGAAATAAAATCATGATTATCATTGATTAACTTAGTAAAGGCCACATAAAATCACTAAGAGGATAGCTCAACTTTTTGATGTTTTAAAAAACACAATGTTAATTGTAGCATTTAAGTCTGGATTCTAGTCATCTTGTAAATGGACTTGCCATTTGGCTTTTCTTCATTCCAGTTTGCTACCAAAGTCTCCATGCCTCATATGTCCTGTTGAGAGTAGTATTTATAGAAAACACTTAACGTTAATATGAATTAGCCACTCAACTCTTTGTAGCTAAGCTGCAATCACTGAAGGACAAATCTTCCACTCAAAGCTTACAGGAAGATTGCATTGTCCTGACTCAGGATGTGTACTGGACATGGTGTGATTTTCAGACACTACACTATGATCTCATTGTTGTAATATAAATTATGTCATCTACTACCTATAGTTCACACACATGCCCAAAAAGACTGGCTTTTGTCTACATTGACATGCTGGGGCCTATGATTTTTCAAATTATCATTTCTAAATAGCGGTATCTTTCTATTTTGAGGAATCCTTGCTGAATTGATTAAAAAAAATTCAGACCTTGATACGGACAATCCTTATGACTACCGATCAACCTCTAACCTACTCTTTACTAGGGATGTTACTGAGAAAAGGTGAAGTCACAACATGATTGAGTTCTAAGAAAGTATGATAGATACAATTCATTCGATTTCAACTTCACTCCAAACAAAGCACTAAAATGACTTTTACTATGGTAGTGAACTATCACATTATGGCTAGAGATCAATTCTATTATTTCATACTGTTTTTTTCCTTGATTATTCCTCAATAATGGATTAAGTGAACAACAAAATCTTATCACATAATTATAATTTTTTTATAATCATTTATTTGGATTTATCATATAATCACATAATTTGTACATTTAATCTGTTTTATACAATGAATGGTGCTTAGTTTTGTTACCTTAATAAATTTGCATTTGAATCTGTATTCTTGAATTAGAATACTAAAGTCAATTGATAACTAGAGCTGTTAATATAATGATGAAAATCAGTACAAACAGAAGAGAATCCCTTGCCTTTGCAATATACTCGCACTGAATATAAAAAGCAGCAGTGCTAATGTGGTTTTCAAAAGTAATGTGCATAACAAAATAGGAGACAAGATATATATGTGGGATGTAAAAGTTTTCTTGCTTCTAGAGGGCAAGTAGTTATTAAGCCAGACCTAACCTATGAACCTAAGAAAATAGTATACAAAGTTCAGAGGTAGAAAAGGCAAGTTTTTTTAAACCAATGAAGTGTATAAATTTAATGTTTTACTTTAACGACTCAATGTATTTTCCCTCTCAAGATTTGAAATAATTTTATACAACCTCTACAAGCTTTGCTGGCCAGAGCCTGTAACTGGGCATTGTTAGACCAGTTTCTACCCTGGAAAACAAATTTAAATAAATATAATAAAACTTTGATGTATCAAGGAAGTAACCAGAGGGCATAGGTATAACAAATCCAGTCATATTTTTAAGATTATGTTTTTTCAAAGTTTGAATAAGCTTGGTTTTGAAGTGGATGTGCAGTTGTGCAGAAATAAAATGAAAATACAAATGTGAACATCTGGATATAGCAGGAACAACCTCAGACTGTCACAAGAGCCCAAGAGACTGTATGAAGAGACAAACACTTGAAACAGAAAAAAAAAGACAAAAGGAATCCATACAAGGATAATGACAAATATATTTCTGTCACTAAAAATATCATGAGAATGCTTTGTTTGCTATAACTTTGTTTTATAAAATAAAAAATATATTGGGTAGCTCTACTCAAAGGCTGAGGTCTGTGTCAAACCATACACACAAATCTGTAGAGGAATACTATTTGAGGAATGAGTACAGGATACATTTAAAAATGCAAGAATGCCCATTGTTAGCATGATCTTCTGATATCAGTTTCTGGAGTTTATTGTTTTATTTTTCTGATACAGAAACATGCAATATGGGAGACAGCATGCTTTGTTGTAAACTAAAAGAAGATGTACTTCATATAACACTGATAAAATTTTAGTCATGACAAATCAGATGCCTCTGTTTTGAAACACATTAGTTTCACAGAAATTACAATGCAAATTAAATGCTTTAAGAGATAAAAGGGAAAGTGTCTGGAGCAGGAAAAAATGAAGAAACTTTCAGAGATATTTTAATGAATTTTACCAATGACACCAGTGTGACAGTTACAGAGCTGATTTTCTTGTCCATTTCTGATTCCTAGCCATACCTCAACTATACAGATTTTCAGAGTATGTCCAGGTTTTTGCCTCATATTTTTGGTTTATTTTTCATAAAATTGTGGTTTTCTGTCAAATTAGTGGCAAATCATTAATGATTAAAATTAGAAAGTAAAGACAGACATCCGAGTTTCAGACTTCACGGCTTTCAGAAAATTGATGCTAATGCAAAACCTGTTATTTTATCAACTTTCTAAGTTTGTAAGAGCAATATTTAAAAGCTGTCCCTACTTCTGGGCCTTTGTCCCACTTTTATTTATGGCTTTGTTCAGATTTCTTGCTCTAACAGGTTGAGACGTATGTTGCTATCATATATAATATTTTAACATGTTGCATGTTGTGAATTTATAAGTATATACAGTTACATACAATAACAAATAACAGAGCTGTGCTTTCCTATTGCAGTTATAACTAAATCATATAAAGTACTAGACATTTGAATCCTGTAACTATTTACTCCTTGCTGGTACCCACTTTTAGACTGAACTTTCACTTTTGGGGATGTCCAGACCAGTAACGTCTGGGGTGAATTTATAAACGCCCATCCAATTTTCCAGTTGCTGTTTCAAGTAAGATTATTTATAACAAGGATTAAATATGCAATGGAAGTCTATTCCAGAGGTGGATAAGGTGCTGTATAATGAACCTCTCTCTCTCCACCTTGTCTTATATATATGCTGGTGAAGATTTAGATCTCTTGTCTTGGGTATTTGTAGGACTATTAAATTTATGGAGATATGAAAGATCCTGG